>NC_142934.1:29590398-29692898 GCF_046866305.1 Octopus bimaculoides
ACTGAAAAGTTCACATCGAGAAAATTCCATTGATGTAAAAAATTTTACGAAAAAGTGGAAAATGTGGATTTTTATAAACCTTTAAAAAGGCTTCACACAGACACACAAGTTCACATTTATTATATATAAGATGTATATATATATATATATATATGTCCGATGAATGGGAACGTGAAACTCCGAGTAACAGTTTTTTGTTATATTTCTGCTGCTTTTAAATGAAGCATATTACTCTACCTCTGGTTTTTGAGTACTCTTTCTCCACCTTGTTGCACATTTATGTGCTTACTCCGGTATATACATACATATGTATATATACATATATGTATATATACATCTATACATATACATCTGTGCATATACATCTATATATATATATATATACATATATAAACATATATATATATATATGTATGTATATGTATGCATGTATATATGTGATATAATAGTGTCAGTATTGATCGTTTCATTATAAAAACTGAAAGTGTTATCTCACATTACAATAGAGATGTTATTGTTTCACTTTTGACGCATAATGCTGAAATAGTGTAAGAGATAAGAGATTGCTCCGGGCTTGCATTAGGCAAGACATTGAAAATTTTTGGCCCATGACACTATATGGACTTTAAGTAAGGCATGTATAAAATTTGAATGAAATTTGTTGGGTAGTTCTCAAGTTTTGGTGATGCACACATAGACAGACAGATAGACAGACACACATTCTCAGTTTTATATATATATTGATATGCATATTGTCTGAATTTTATAGTGTTAATTATCCAACACAGCTGATCTTACCAATTGGTTTCATGTGAAATTATATAATAGAGTGTTAGGCAAATAAAGTAATACATAGAAATTCAAATTCAAAGGTTTCAACAAGGACATCTGCATTCCTACTTTGATGGAATGACATCATCAGTCTTCAATTTTCAATTTTACAACTGACAAAAAGAAAAATAAAGAAAAAAGAGAAAAAAGAAAAGAAATAAAGGAAGAAGAAGAATATTTAATTAAACGGTTTTGTGTAAATATGATGAAATTCCCCTGTCATTTTGTTCATTCTTCCTGGGCGTGATGTTAATAACTCACAAACATATTTCTCCTCATGCATTTTGAGGACTGAAAGTGTAACAAGTTCAGAATATTTTCCAAGAATATGCACTTTCAAGTATTTTTCAAAATTGCAGCCATCCATCTGATGTACAATGTTCTGCGAGTTTGGTCAAACTACTGTTATTGTGCCTGACATTATATCTGTGCCCATTGAACCTTTCATTTAATTATTCTGTTGTACAACTAACACAAATCAAGTTGTGCTTGGTGCATTCTGCTATATACACCAAATGGGAATCCTCTATGTGTCTCACCTTTGGTATAAGTCATAACATTTCTGTTATGATTCCTGATGGAATTGACTTGATTCATATTGTTGCATAATGAACAGGGCTCACCTCTCTTGTGGCTATTTTCAAGGTACAGCATAATAAACTCCAATGTTAGTTTTTTTGGAGTTAGAAGTAGAGGTTAATAGTTCTCTTGTATTTTAATTCTGTCTAAAGGCTACAATAAGCGACTGAGGTTGAAATGAGAATATTTTTCCACAACATGCTGGTAACTTTCATGTAACACTTTTGAAATGTCAGTGAAGTTTTGGTGCCAGTTAATCACTAAAGGAATTCTGTCACATATTTTACTTTGTTTACTAAAATTATGCATGAAAATTTGACTTTCCTTGCTAATCTTAGCTATGTCATTTTCAATTTCCTTTAATCATGATTTACTGTAACTGAGTTTCACATAATGATGTACAAAAGTATTTGCATATTTCCAGTAATCCCCTATATCAGCACAAATCCGTTTTATCCTCAAAAATTGGGATTTCAGATTTGATTGAATAATATGATGTGGATGATCAGAGCAGTGGTGGAGGTAAATGTAGGATGACATGGGCTTGCAATTAACTCTGTCACTTTTCTGCCTCCAGAAAACCTAACTTTTCTTTTTTCTGTTTTTTTTTCTTTCTTTTTTCTTTTTGCCACTTATAAAATTGAAAATTGCAGACTGATGATGTCACTCCATCAAAGTGTGAATGAAGATGTCCTTGTTCAAACTTTTGAATTTGAATTTCTATAGTTCTTAATTTCTATGTATCACTTTTCATTTTGAATTCAATAAAGCAGGCAAGCTGTTAAAATATCATTTAAACCAATAAAATATCTATTGCAATTACATCATGTTCTTCGTATTGTCTAATGACAACAACAACAAGGAGACCCTAGGCGTCGATGAAGACAAACTGGCAAGTCTATTCTGGAGGACTTTCTGGTCAGAGACTGTTATGGATCATTTCGAGATGTCTTTGGCCTGGCAGTGCTACTGAGGGGCACTACCGGTTTGAGATAAACTCTATAGGCACAGATGTGCTGTCAGATGGGCTTGTCTGAGGTGCTCGCAGAGTGTTGAAATCATTCTGCATGCACTTGTTCAGTGTCCAGGCATTGCTGACTTGTGAAGTTATGTCAAACAGCTGCTTTTGTGTGTGGGATGGATCTGTCTGTCAGCCGAATCCATAATGATGATTTCCCCACCACCTTCCTTTAATTGGTCAAGCAAGGCAGTTTTCCTTTGTCTGGTGGCTGTGCTGAAAGAGAGATTATCTGGTGGACAAGGCTGAAAGGAGTGAGGACAGAAACATTCCTCTTTGGTAAAGTCCTCAACGACTTTTTCAAGTTTCCTTTGAAAAGGAAAGTGAGGGTGGAGAGGGAGGTGCTGTCTTCGAGTGAATTTATAAAAAAGTACTTGAAAGTTGTGAAAATGGCAAGAGTGGATGGTACCACTTTCAGTGTAGACCTGTGAGTCAGAAGAAAGGAGTTGGAGAAGGTACTCATCCATGGTATTCAGGGTGATCTTGGATGGTGGGGTTCCTCGATTATCCCTAGAGGTCCTCCTGTATCAGGGGGACCCCATCACTATCGCTTTTTCCCCTCTTCTTCTAGTGTTGCATACTATGTATGCTTCCCTTCTTCTAATGTATGATGTGTATACTTTTTTTTATCATTCTATCATATGTAAACCCCAATACTTTATGACTGTCTTTGTATTGTCCCCTTCATCCTTTGCCCTGATGGTAAATAAAAGAAATCGTTATTATTATTATTATTATTATTATATTGTTTTTGCACAGCTTCTAACGCTAGAGATGTACTACAGTGTCAGGTGTTCACTACCAGTGAGCTAAGGCAGCACCCCTTATTTTTCAAGCAACATCCAGAGTATTTGAGTGGTTCCAAGCAGTGCTGTTTTCTGCAAGTGCTCCACCCTTATTGCAGCTTCTATTTGTTCCATGTACTTCTCAAGATTTTTGCTCACTGTTCCCAGGGCTCTGACAATTATTGGTATTACCACTACCTTTTTCAGCGACCACAACTGCTTAACCTCCCAAGCTAACCCGTCATATCTATTGACTTTTCTTTCTTCCTTATCACATACTTTGTTGTCAGCTGGGCATGCTATATCTATGGTCCAGCATCGTTTGCTTTCTTTCTCAATTAACACTATGTCTGGTTTCCTATTCTCTATCTCATGGTTGCACTGAATCATAAAATCCCATAGGATCTTTGCATTATCATTTTCAATGATACCTTCAGGTTTATGCTCATACCACTTTTTGCTCTGTCAAGTCCAAACTTGTTGCAAAGTGTCCAATGGACAATCCTTCCTATATTGTTGTGACGTCTCTTATATTATTTTTGGGATAGTGGCGTACATTGACTGCTAATATGCCATAGTTTCACCATTTTTTCCACAAATTCTGCTCTTATCACTTTTTGATGTGTTGTGTTGTCTATTCTGTACTTGATGTAATTGGTTCTTAATTCTTGCTCTTGGGCAGCACAGATTAGAGCCTCTGTTTCCAGTTTTAAATCATTTTTAGTTATCCATAGCCATATTTTTTTCTCTCTTTGTCTTATCTTCAGCATCCCTATGAAATTGTCAATGCATTCTTTTCTTTATCCACCTATTTTCAGTTTCATTCATTCTCAAGTGCTTGTACAGTGCTCTATCTTTGCAATCTTTCATCCTACACAAGCCTGACCTTCTTACTTCTAATAACAGCAGTTTTGTGGCATTTTTACATACTATTCTATGCTGTTTTCTTCTTCTTTAATGCTGTGTTCGCATCCAATCAGTCCTCTTCCTCCTCTTTTTCTTAGTACAAACAGTCTGTCTGTGTCACTTTTTGAGTGGGTTGAGTATCCCATATCTAGTCAACAATTTCCTTGTTTTTCTGTCCAAGCTGTTTAGTTTGTCTACTGTCCATGCGATTACCCCTGCTCCATATCTAAGGAGTAAAACTGCCCAAGTGTTGATAGCTGCAATCTTATTCCGTCTGTTTAATTTTGACTTAAGGATCAGTCTCAGTTTGCGCAAGTACCCCACCTTAAATATTTTTGCTGTTTCTTTCTCCATCAATTTATCCATTTCCAATATCCCCAAGTACATATAGCCTGTCTCTTCTAGCTGCTTCATAACCTCCCCTGATGGTATCGCTAGCCTGTCCATACATTTGATTTTTGCCTCTCTTCAAGACTAACACACCACACTTTCTCATTCCAAACTCCATTCTGATATCAGCACTGAAGGCATACACCATATCAACGAGGGAACTGACTCGGGCTTCATCTTTACCATAAAGTTTGAGGTTATCCATGAATAACAAGTGGTTGACTTTTTGTTGGTGGCTCTTGAATACATATTGGCCTTTGCTTTCCTCAGAATCAGTATTAGTGGTATCATGCACGGTACAAAGATCAGTGGGGACAGGCAATCCCCTTAGAAGATGCCTCTCCTGATTTCTATTGTCCCTAAACTTCTTCCGTATGCTGTCAGTTCCGTCCTCCACTTCACCATACTTTATCCAAGCAATCACTCAACATTTGATGCAATACTAAATAGATTCATACATTTCGTAATCCAAGAATGTGGGATCATATCGTACACTTCATGATAATCAATCCATGACATGGCTAAGTTAGTTTTCCGCCTCTTGAAGTCTCTAAGTACAAATATGCACAAACACATATGCACACATACACACATTAGTATTATTATTATAATTATGATTATGATTATTATTATTATTATTATTATTATTATTATTATTATTATTATTATTATTATCATCATCATCATCATCATCATAATCATCATCATTATCGTTATTATTATTATTGTTGTCATCATCATCATCATTATCATTATTATTATCATTATTATTATTATATGAGGATGCATGGCCTAGTGATTAGAGTGTTGCACTCATGATCACGAGATCATAGATTCAATTCCTAGACTGAATGGTGCATTGTGTTCTTGAGCAAAACACTTTATCTCATGTTGCTCTGCCATCACTTTCAGTACCTGACATGTGGTACACCATGCACCTGTTCAAGCAATGTTGATTTGATGGAGGGAGTGAGCTAACATACAGCACATAAATTTGATCACTGTAAACAAATCATTTGTGCAGGTCATTTGGCAAAAGCTGAACACTCATGTGTCGTTTTTGAGGTACCTTAATTTCAGTCATTATGTTTCAGCCTCTAAGAATGAAAAGAAAATTTGAGTTTAAACATGAATTTCAAACTAACAGGCTTCTATTGTAACAGAAAAAGATATTATTCTGTTTCAGAATGTAAGAGTGCGTGTGACAGAGCTCTTTATTCATTCTATTTTCTATTCTCGATACAATAGAAGCAGGTGTTTGAAAAGACAAACTTCTTTTGTTGAAACTCCCATTGCTATTAAAAAGATATTTTCAAATACTGAACCTACTTTGAAAGGTTGAGCATGTTTTTGTTTTTTTGTTTTTGTTTCTGTTTTTGTTTTTGTTTTTTTTTGTTTTGTTTTTTGCAATTCTGCTGATTAATTAAATTTATGAAATTCAGGTCAAACCTTCTAAATGATTTCAACCTTTTAAGATTAGACTATTCAGTTATATAACAAAAGTCACTAATATCATTAGTTCTGTGTGTGTGTGTGTGTGTGTGTGTGTGTGTGGACATGTCTTTGTGCATGTTTGTGCATATGTGTATACATACATGAGAGTATGCTTAAGAAATTCGTTTCACTGCATGTATATTTTGTGTGAGTGTGTGTATGTGTGTGTGTGTGTGTGTGTGTGTGTGTGTGTGTGTGTGTGTGTGTGTGTGTGTGTGTGTACATACATGGCAGTGTGATTAAGCAGTTCACTTCACAACCATGTGGTTTTAGGTTCAGCCCCGCTGTGTAGCAAGTGACTTTTATTGTTGTGTCAATGCGACCAAATCTTGCTGGGTAGATTTGCTATAGAGAAATGAATGAAGCCTGTTGTTGTGTATATGTGTGTGTGTGTGTGTGTGTGTGTGTGTGTGTAGTGTGTTGTATGAGTGTATGTATGTGCATGTGTGCATGCATATTTGTGTGTGTGTGTGTGTGTGTGTGTGTGTGTGTGTGTGTGTGTGTATTTGTGTGTTTGTATGTATATGTGTATGTGTATGTCTGTGCCTGTGAGTATGCATGTGTGTGTCATGTTAGTGTCTTTTTGTTTTAATATTGCTTGATAACTGTAAAAGAGCTACTGTCATACCAAGTAGTGTCCTTCATTTTTGATCTTCCGTGAAAACGTATCTGGTGAAAGAGAAATAATAGCTTTCTCGCAAACAGGTGAGAGTTGATGGCAGGAAAGGAAGGGTATCCAGCTGTAGAAAATCTGCCTCAACGAATTCTGTCTGATCCATGTGAGCATGGAAAGTGGATGTTAAAATGGTAATGATGATGAGAATCATCATCATCATGATCATCAATCTTAATTAATTCCTCAGTGACTCTTTTTGTTAACCTGGTCTAAAAATTTGATGCCTTTATAGTTTCTTCTCTACATTTATTGATAGGTAGAATTTACACATCTAAAATAAATATGTACATGCCTCACATGCAATATATAAATAAATTTCTATATTACAAATCTACAAACATCATACATACAGACATACATACATACAGACATACATACATACAGACAGAGAATACTGTACTGGCAGCAACAGTAAAACAAAAGCAATTGACCTGGAAATTTTCTTCATAGCTGTAGGGAAACTGCATAATAGGAAGGCACCTGAAAGGAACCTAATAGTTGGATAGTGGTATAAGAGAGTGATATTTTACAGGAAATCACTAATAAGTATATTCAAAAGAACTATGGAAGGTCAGATTGACATACCAATTGGCATGGACGAATCTTGTGGCCAAGAATGAAACCACTGAGTTGCCTGAAAACTACAGGCCTGTTACTTACCTAAACATTATGTATAAACTGTACACAAGCTGCCTCAACCAATTCCTCCAGGATCATTGTGAGTCCAACAGCATAGTGACTGATGAACAGGTTGGTGGAAAGGAAAGAGTGCGGAAATGTGCGGAAATGTGCTGAACAACTTTTACTAAGCAAAACTGTACTGTCGGAGGTAAAAAAAAGTAAACATCATAGTAGCTGTATGACTGTATGATTTGATTATAAGAAGGCATTTAACTCTATTCCCCACCCATAGTTTCTGAAGTGTCTCCATTTGGCAAAAGTACCTACTACCTACTACTAATTGCTGCCATTGAGAGGCTCACAAAGACCTGAGCCACAATCCTCACACTTAGAATGATTGTGGAATAATCGTCTCTAATACCATAAATATTTCAAAGGGAATATTCCAGGGAGCTAGTCTCTCTGTACTTCTATTCATTTTGGTATTAAACCCGTTATCATTCCTGCTGCAAAAAAAAAAAAATGGCTACATGCTAGGGCCTACAACTGCAAGAGCTGCCCAAAAATGTCATCAAGATACTACCTCCTAATGCAACATGACATTGTTGCAAAAACAATATACAATGCCATTTGGAAAAAAAGACTGTCCTGGAATAAATATAGAGAATACCCATTATTGGATATGTACACAAATATCAGCACAAGAAATTCTGGCAGAACATTCCCATCAAAACACCTGTCAAGTGTAAGTAAGACAGGCTGGATATTGTTGTTTGGGACAAACAAGGAAAAGTATGTACCATCATAGAGGTCAGCTGTACTGCTGATGTGACCACCTCTCTTTGAAGATCAAAGAGAAAGAAGATAACTATAGGCAACAGTTTTGAAACCCCCTGCTTCTATATGCGGATTACAAATTTACATTTATACCAAACTAGCCCTAACACTAACCCTAAACCCTAACCCTAACCCTAAAAACCGTAACAGTAACATTAATCCTAAACCCTAACCCTGACCCTAAAACCCTAACCCTAACACCCTAGTGAAAATCGTGGTAAATTTACAAAACATTGATGAACATGAGTTATATTTTACTGAATGATTGTGTACTTGCACATGTATGCTTTTGAGAGAGCGAGAGAGGAAGAGGTAGAGAGGGGGAGAGAAAGGAATAGGGGTAGTTAAAAGTTTTCTTATGACTGCTTCTCTTCACTGCCTATTACTTCATTAGAAATCTAAGGATGCACATAAGCACATAATAGAGAAAAATTAAACAAATATGGACGACTTGCTCCGAAACACCACCGAGTGGGGAACACTTCTCAAAAATAACCTGCAGTTGTTTCCTTCAAAATTCCTACATGCTTGAAATGTACATACATCAAGGTACATTTGTACAAAATTTCATGAAAAAATATTCATTTTCCTGGAAGTTAAGAGGAATTTAAGTGGAATTTCCGAATATTGTACCCCACCCCCTTCCAAAATACTTTCACCGAAAATTTTTGTATATTTGGAATCTACATAATAAATAATATATGCATAGAAAATTTCATAAAAAAATATTCATTTTTATGAAAGTTATGACCTTCCAAAGTTGGGGGATACAACTCTGTAGTTATGCCATCAATGTTTTGTAAATATACCACGATGTGAATGATTGTTTACTTGCACGTGTATACGTTTGAGAGAGCGAGAGGGGAAGAGGGGGAGAAATGAATAGAGATTGAGAGCAATGTGTATGTTGTTGTCACAGGTCATGTATGTGTGGTTGTGTGTGTTTTTACGTATCTATGTTATGAAAAATAGGTAAAGAATACTGAGATGAAAGTTTAATCTATGACGTTGTATGTATCACTTTCTCTCTCTCTCCCTCTCCCTCTTTTACTCTTACTCTCTATATTTTTATGTTGAGCGCGTGTGTAAGAATGGCGTTCCAGGTAGCAGGGATGAAATATAAAAGTTGCTAGAAACAACAGCCAAATCTCCCTTAAATCACACAAAGTAAACGGAATTTTAAAAATTTAATTACTGCACTGGAAAGTTCAGATCGAGAAAATTCCATGGATGTAAAAATTTTTACGAAAAAGTGGAAAATGTGGATTTCTATAAACATTCAAAAAGGCTTCACACAAACACACAATTTCAGATTTATATATTAAGATGATCGTGGGAACCTTCTTTTCAGGTGCTGAATAACATCTCTCCTTCCTGTGTTACCTCCCATATCTCTTTCCTAGTTTTCAGAGTTGGCACTGTAAATGTAGGCACATTGAAAGGTAGGTCTAGTGAGATTGTAGAGATGCTTGAACAGAGACGTGTTGATGTATGTTGCTTATGAGAGATAGAGAGGAGCTTCAGCCAGAGTCCTCGCAGGCAAAGCACATAGGTATAAACTCTTCTGAGAAGGTAATAGTGATGGAATAGTTGGTGTGAGTATATTTCTTGCTGAGAAATGGGTGGATAAGGTCATAGAAGTAGTGAGGATGTGCAATAGAGTACTTGAACTCAGGCTAGACTTGCAGAATAATATAGCTACAATTATCTCTGCCTATGCCTCACAAGCGGACCTACCAAATGAACAAAAGGATCTTTTTTATGATATTCTTCTGCAGGCTACCTCAGAGATGAGTAACAATGATCTCATCTTTGTGGCTAGAGATTTTAATGGGCATGTCTTCCATGGTGTATGGAGTTGGTACCAGAAATGAAGAGGAAACTAGGCTCCTGGAGTTCTGCGATGCAAATAACATATTGATCTGCAACACCAACTTTAGGAAGCCAGCTAGCCACCTGATAACCTATCAATCAGGTGTCTGATAGGGGAAAAGCTTCCAGCCAGCGAGAAATCTGTCAACACAGGTGAGCAGGTGAGTGCAGTTGCTGGAAGGAGGCAAGGGTCCAACGATGTCAATATGCACATGTTGAAAATGTGTATCTGGAGTTGCAAAGGAGCCGACAGGAGATTTAATGTGTCGGTGGACCTTTGCTTTTTGGCACACGACACAGATCCTAGCCCAATCATGGGTGTTCTTGTTGATGTTGCCTGGCGTGGACACCAGGATGTGCTGGCAAGTCTCTGTTTCTGTGGCATGTATGGATGTTCATGACTGGTGGAGGTGTCGCACCAAAGATAGCCTGTAGCAGAGGGTATCAGTTATTGCTGAAATTTCAGAGATGACGAATTCTGGAGCTGTAATAGTTCCATGCATGACAGGGCATCAGCTTGATGTGGCGAATGCCTGTTGTGTACTGCGATATGAAGTCTAGATGTCAGACTTCTCTGGGTGAGTGACAACTGGGCTTGGTGTTGAAGTCATAAACCAGCAGTTTATGGTCAATATAAATGGAGAAAATCTGACCTTCCTGCATATATTGAAAATGCTTGTCAGCAAGATACACTGCCAGTAATTGTTGACCAAAGGTACAGTATTTAGTCTCAGCAGGTTTTAAGCAGTTGGAGAAGAAAGATACAGGTTGCCAAATACCGTCAGTGAGTTGTTGGAGCACACCTCCAACTCTGGAATTGGATGCATCAACTAGTACACACAGTGGGGCATCTGATTTGGGATACACCAGCACGGTAGTGTTAGATAACGCTTTTTTTCAAAACAGTGAAAGAGGTAAGTTGTTCTTCACTCAGGGCAATGTTTGTATTTTTGCATGTTCACTGTTGCAGCAAATCTGTGAGCAGTTGGGGTAAAAATCTCCAGTAGAAATTTACCAAGCCAAGAAATTCCCACAATTTGCAGAGATGTGGGTGGTGGAAAATCCACGATGGCTTTGACTTTCTCGGAAAGTGGGCAAATGCCATCCTTATTGATGATGTACCCAAGAAAATGAAGGGATGCTGCAAGGGCTCATATGGCTGTAAAGATCAATTAGTGATCAATAAAGCCATAACTGAAGACAGCCACAGAAAGAAAAAAAGCCTCAGTAGGGCCTGGATCGACTACCGAAGGGCTTTTGATAGTTTTCCCCACACGTGGATCCTCGAAACACTAGCCATGAACAAGATGGCACCAATAATTATAAAATACATAAGACACTCTATGAATAAATGGCAGACAGTGCTACAGCTCCAAACAAAGGAGGAACTCGTGGAAACCAAAGCCATCTCCATTAGAAGAGGAATATTCCAGGGAGACATGCTCTCTCCACTCCTGTTCTGCTTGGCACTGACACCTTTATCTGGCTTGCTAAATAAAACTGGATGCGGATACAAATGTTATGGCAAAACAATTAGCCACCTTTTATATATGGATGACCTAAAACTATACGCTACAAATGATAAACAGCTGGAAACACTACTACAGACACTATATGGATTTACCAAAGAAATAGATATGAAATTTGGATTAGAAAAATGTGCCAAAGCAACCCTGAAAAGAGGAAAACTAGTTAAGAGTAGCAACATCACACTAGATAAAGCCAATGAAATAAAAGAATTAGACAAAAACCAGACATACAAATATTTAGGAATCAATGAACTAGATAGGATACAACACACACAAATGAAAGAAAAAATAAAGAAAGAGTACTATAGACGAGTTAGATCAATACTGAAAACAGAGCTCAATGCTAAAAACAAGATAATAGGTATTAACACTTTAGCCATCCCAGTTATAAGTTACAGCTACAGTATCCTTAACTGGACACTAAACGAACTAACCAAAGTAGACAGGAAAGCAAGAAAAATAATGACAGGATCTAGGATGCACCACCCAAAATCTGACATAGAAAGGCTATATATACAATGTACAGAAGATGGTAGAGGCCTTATACAGCTGGAAAACTATTATACAATAACCACTATAGGACTACAGAAATACCTACTCCAGAAGCAAGGAAAACTAATACAAATAGCCACAAAAACACGAGCAAAACAAAAAACTGTTTTCAGTATTTAAGGAAGCTGATAAATACAAACAAGAAATCATATTACCTAATGAAGAAGAAGAAGAAGAAGAAGAAGAAGAAGAAGAAGAAGAAGAAGAAGAAAAGCTATAAAACAAATGAAATCCAAACTAAAACTAGAATAGTAACGGACCTTCATAAAACGATGGCAAGAAAAGCCCCTTCATGGCAAATACTGGGCTAAACTAAATGTAAAAGAAATAGACAGAGAAAAATCCCAGCAATGGTTGAGAAGCTCAGGACTCAAAGCAGAGACTGAACAATTTTTAATTGCTGCACAAGACCAAAGCCTCCCCACCAGAAATTACCAAAAACATATAATGAAAAGAAACATAACAAGTAACTGCAGAATATGTGGTGATGGACAAGAAACAATAAATCATATTATCTCTGGCTGCCCAGTCTTGGCTAAGAAGGAATATCTTCACAGACACGACAGAGCTGGGACCTACATACACTGGAAGCTATGCCAACACTATGGAATAACAACAGAAAAAAGATGGGATAAGCACATGCCAGAAAAGGTCAGAAAAAAAACGAGAAAGCAACCATACTATAGGATATGCCAATACACACAGATAGAGAAATTAAGGCCAATAGGTCAGATATAGTTGTCAGAGATCATGAAGAAAAAACGCTTTCAAATTGATGTATCAATACCAGCAGATGACAACGTTTCTCTAAAAGAAATGGAGAAACTTTCAAAATACAAAGACCTGGAAATAGAGGTAACTCGAATGTGGAATCTGAAAACAGAAACAATTCGTATCATAGTAGGCGCCTTAGGTATGATAAAAAAATATTCAGACAAATACACAACAAAAACGCCATGACTTACAAATATATGTAACATACAGAAAATTGCACTATTGGGCACTGTACACATCCTACGCAAAACACTTTTAATACAGTAACCATAAGAGCATCACAGCAAACCACAGCACATACCCAAGGCACACAGAGCTGTACTCAGTAGTGAAGTGAAAGCACGCTATAAAAATAAAACTACTGAATAATAATAACAATGATGATTTCAAGTTTTAGCACAAGGTCAGCAACCTCAGGGGAGGAGGTAAGTCAATTACACTGAACCCAGTGTTCAGCTGGTACTTGTTTTATCAATCTTAAAAGGTTGAAAGGCAAAGTCAACATCGAGAGAATTTATACTCAGAACTTAAGGCTAGAAGAAATGCTGCTAAGCATTTTGTCCAGTGTGCTAATGATTCTGTCAGCTCACTGCCTTAATAATAATAATAATAATAATAATGATGATGATGATGATGATGATGATGATGATGATTTCAAATTATTGGCACAAGGCCAGTAATTTTTGAGGAGGGATGAAAGGCAAAGTCAACCTTGGTGAAATTTAAACTTAGAATATAAAGATAGATGAAATGCTGTGCTCAGAATAGCTGAAGCAGGAAATAAACTAGCTGCATCCATTGGTAACTGTCAACACTATCTCCTTCAGAACTTCCATGCTTACTGAAATTCGTCAACAGTACACCTGATGCCCTCCAGCCCCGTTTTTCCTTCTTCCCACCCAACTTTTTTTAAGACGTATTTTATGTACTGTTCATGCAGTTTTGATTACTTTTTCTGATGAGTTGTAGTGCACCTGAACACTATACAATAAGTTCATTATTATTATAAAGCATTTTGCCCAGCATGCTAAGAATTCTGCCAGCTTGCCATCTTCATAATAATTATAATAACAATAGTATATAACGGGGTACTGAAAAGTTCCCAGCTTTGGGTAAAAGAAAATACAGGAGGATCAGTTAATTATGATTTTATTCAACATATTCCCCTCTCAGTTTCACACACTTACTGCAGTAGTCCTTCAGTTTTTCTAAACCCTGTAAAAGAACTCAGAAGGTTGGGCCTCCAACTAAGCCTTTCACAACACCCTTTTCAGCACCCCTTCAGAAGCAAAGTAAAGATGGGTTTAATGAATTCAGCTACCACAAAACTATTACTTCATTAACTTATAGTTAAATCTTTGGTCAGAGGATAACAAACCAGTTCTGAGCCAGTAAATTAGTGCCCCACATAACAACTACACCCACTCTTTGGATTTCCAACAACCATTTGTCAATTCAACAATGGCATCAATATCTTCTACCTTTTATCTTTTGTTTGTCTCAGTTGTTAAACTGCAACCATGTTGGGGGCTGAAGAATTTTAGGCAATTGAATCAACCCTAGTACTTATTCTTTTAAAACCTGATACTTATCTATCTGTTTCTTTTGCCAAACCACTAAGTTATGGGGGCATAAACACAATAACACCAGTCGTTCCAAGCAGTGGTGGTGGACATACACACACATGCACACACACACACACACACACACACGTACACATGCACTCACACACATGCACACATGCACGTGTGCACACACACACACTCAAGTACACACACACACACACACAGATATAAATATATACAACAGGCTTCTTTCAGTTTCTTTCTACCAAATCCACTTGCAAGGCTTTGGTCAACCCAGAGCTATAGTAGAAGACACACAATGTACTATGCAATGAGATTGAACTCAGAGTCACGTGGTTGAGAAGCAAACTTCTTACCACACAGCCATGCTTGTGCCTATCAAGAGAGAAATATTTTATTGAACAAATTGTTAGAGGAAATGTTTGTGAGTAGTGTTGTAGTAGTGTTGTACATTTTAAATAAAAAGATTTTATTCAAATTCTGTTTGGAGCACTCCAGTTTTCTGCACTGGATGAGTCACTACATATGTTAGTAACCCACATTTTGATATAAATCCAGACAAGTCAGACTTTGGTCATTTTATGAGAACATGGTGAGCAGTCTTACTTCTTATACCTCAACCAAGCCTAAACAACTGATATTCCATACCAGTATGGCTTCAATTTCTTCAAGACAACGTTAGCAACTCATTGATTTTGTAAGGTTGTTGATACTAGATGGCTAGAATTGAATAACTCGAGAAACAAAAATTCTGCTTGATATCTTGGCTATAGTTGGTACTAGGAGAATAGTTCCACTGAACAGTAATGAGAATAAGAATCTGTCACAGGAAAATACTTGTGTTGCAAAAATAAACTCAAAGATGAGATTTAGCAAGAGTAGGACCTTCCCTACAATGAAAAGACATAAAAATCCTTTTATATATTCCCCTTAATAAGTCCTCCGATAACTGTCCTTTGATTGCATATCGACTAGTTTAATCATGATTAAATGTAGTTTAATTCACATTGGTGAGGGGGAAAAGACAATGCATCAATTTCTATTGGTTCACAAACTCTTCAACTAAAATACTAAGTTCTTAATAGTTATCCATAAATGCCCAACTTGAAAGTCACTGTGTAAAGTCAGTGAGTGCTTCTTCTTCTGTACCTAGAGCACCCAAGTCTTTGTAATTCATAATACCAATAAACTCATTTTCAAATGTGATTAGATATTCCATTCACTGAATTTTCCAGTAGATAAACTGCTAAGATTACTGGACAGAAGCTGGCATTAGTTTCCAGTGATCCAACTACGAACGAGTTAACCGCATACTAGAGTTCAATATATACATTAAGAACTAACTATTGTAGGTGCAGCAGGATTGTATAACAAAATGATACTAAGAAACAGACTACATATATATATATATATATATATATGGTAGAGAAACCCGTCGAGTTTGGCCAACTCTGAATTCGGAATTTAGCGGAAAGACACAAGGGAGGAAACTCTGCTAAAAGTCTGTTGAATATTGTGCATCAATGGTATGAAAATATGAAATACAGCATTGTTGCGCGCGCGTGTGTGTGTGTGTGTGTGCGTGCGTGCGTGTAGCACCTGTCAGGGTCCCAGTTGTGGATTAATTAGCCTACCTATGCATATGAAGAATGGATCCAGGAAATCCATTATGTCAGGTCACTCTTAGTGTTACTGGTAACATGTAACCCAGTACAACCTGTCACATGGTTGGGCTTTCGGCGACTTAACTGACATCCCTACCAAACCTAGTTGGGAAGGAGTTTCGTTATATTTGGACCCCTACATGATGCAAAACAAGACTTGTCAAAGGTCAAATCAACTCTGATAAGTCAACGGCCATCTAACCATAACTGTTAAACCATTGGGAGTGATGAATCCCTAGGTGTTGTTACAGCATCCTTCTAGGAGAGGGATTCCAGCGCTTTCACATGGTTACTGGTCTGAAACCAAGCTGGTCTGTTGGTCCCGTCGCTAGAAGGTGGTAGGAGTTCGCTCCCCTGTTCACAATATCTCTGATGCAGCTGTGCATCGTTAACCAGCTAGAGGAGATGTCTTCTTGGGGTTAAAAAATCGGAGTAAAGTCCGTTCGGACGGACAGCCATGTTGAAGTTGCTACGAACATTACTTGTTAGTTCAACTACTGCATCTGAAAGAAGAGATTTTAGAACTAGCATTTTTGCTTGTTGAAAAATAAAAAGTTTCTCAATAAAATGTTTTAATAAATGGTTGCACTTGAAGCTGCTACTCAAGGGGAGAAAATTGCTTCTAGCTTTAAGTATGCTGGGGTGCGTAGTTTCAATACTTATTTTGTATGTAACAATTATTTTTAGTCTCATTCCTCATGAATTGACCTGAAAAAGCTTATAAAGGGGAACAACTCTGATAGTATTGTTGGAAGTTATTCTATATTTATTTTTTAATATATCGATAATTTTATTTCTTTCATTTAATTAATATAATGAATGAATGGCCCCGATAATATGATTTAGAAATAAATATATATTTATTTACCCAGTCTTACATTATTTAATAGTTTTAGCTTTTGCTATTTACCACAGATTCTTTCTGGTTTCTTTCTGGTAGCCACAGCTAAAGGAGTCTACAGAATTTACAAAATCGTGGGTGGGTGGGTGGGGCTTGAATTATAGCACTTAACTCCTTAACTATGAAATCACATTTCATGGTTATTCTAATAATAATGTTAAATATTTACCAAAACAGAACTGATATTTTCTGCAAGTGACATTGCCTTGATAAATTTTGTCTTGCCAAAAGACAGTTTCAAACATAATATTTTTCAATGAAAGACAGATTGGTATATAAAACTGATTTCTGCACTTAAGGGTAAGGAAATTTTGAGTGTATACGCCTGAATCCTGCAGTAAAAGGATTATTGCAATTTTCAATAAATTAAATTTCTGTTACTCTTCTGCAGCTGGAAGGATGTATATATCGTTTTGTGTCACCCTCACTATTAGATACATCTCTTTCACAAAAAAAAAAAAAAGAAAATATCAGGAAAAGTACATCTCCACAACCACTATACAGCTATGTTTCACAGGTATCAGGTACCTTTCCCTTCAATATGAATCATGAATTTTCGATCTTCAAAGGTAGTCTTTGGGATTACATTGGTTAGGTATTGTTCATATCCGCAGAAATGAAATATCATCACTTACATAATTTTTTCATTCATGAGGGCATACAGTGACAGTCATGAATTTTGTTTACCCAAATAGCTACCTCCACCATTGTTGCTGTTCTTTAAGAAGTACAGCTGTGAAGGAATTCATAACTGTAACAGTATTCATAACTGAAAGAGACAATTGATAGAGAAGATTAGTGTCATTAAATTTGATGAACAACCATGAGCATGAAGTTAGTTTCCCTCTATCTCACCCTCGCCAGCATCTCTTTCTGTTTTCATTCCCCTTTCCTTCTCCCTCACTCATCTAGTTTCTCCCACCGGTTACTTCCTGTCTATGTACGGAGCTCACATTGTTCTATATTCTCTATCAGTTGCAACCAGATACTCAAACATAGAGGATGTAAAAGTCAAGTATCTTTTACTTTTTACCCTTCAGTCATATTAACCATAAACAAAACGTTAGAAACTCCACTTCCTACAGCAATTTTGCTTTACTCTTTCTGTCACTTTTTCCAAATAATACAAGGCTTCCCAGCACAGACTGTCACCAGTCTACTTGTATTCTATTCAATCTAGGTATATTCACATACATATGTGTAGTTATTATCAAGCACAATACCTATCAGACTAAGGTGATTGACTACTGATCACTATGAATGCATGTAGTCAAGTGGTTAAACGTTTGGCTCACAATCATAAGGTCTGGGTTCAATTCAATTCTTGGGCTGGGTAATTCATTGTCCTTGAGCAAGGTATTTATTACACATTACTTCAGTTTATTCAACTGTAAATGAGAACAATTCAGTGGGTTCTTGTGTAGTTCTGTCTCCCTGCAGATTGTAGATATGCCACTGAGGACTAAGAGGATGTCTGTGTCTGCTCACAACTACATAAGCATCTAAAACAGTTATCAAAAGTATGGTATGTGTTACCAATCCATAGCCACTCACAAGTGACAACTGGCTGTACTGGCCACTGTTTGTCAGTTTAAACCTTGCCTATGTCTATGAGGGAAGTTCTAATCTTGTTTCTGAAAAAGACACCTAGCTCTGTGCATTCTATTTTAGATGCTCTAATTTACAAAGTTTCATTCTTCACTCTTACTTAATAGTAGAAAGGGTTTGACAGGGTAGTAAGAAATGTATCTGGATACACAAATAATTGTCCCGACAAAAGAACTCGGATGACCTGTTGTGGTTGCTCCATGTCCACACTGGCACATCACAGAAATCCAGTCAATAGCTGTCAGACTGCTGGAAATTTCCGAGCAGGTTTTTAAAGTTTTTGCAGCCCTTTCTGCTATGTACTAGCTCCACACAGTCCTTTCAGGCACCCAAAATACAATTCATGTCTATTTGCTGCCATTCACATCTAGGACCACCAACCTACCATCTGGGTCCAAGAAGATTGCACTTACTTTAAGACCTAAGGATTTTTGGAATAGCAATGCTACACTGCTGCCCACTCCAAACGGACTACAAAATGACAATACCTCATAGTCCGTAAAAAATGGATGCTAGAGCATGCTTCCTAGAAATTCTTGCCTCATTAATGGTGGCCAAATCTAAATCAAGTGACCTAAGACTGTTGAGCAAGTGATCCCGCTTCCAAACTGAACCCAGGTCCCAAACATATACATAATCAACTCTAAGTGTAGCCATTTAGATTAGAAATAAGAAAAAGTTATTTACCTTCGTTTTTGTTGATGAGTGTTGAAACAGCCTTCTTTTTGCCTGAGAGGAGAGTGGGGAAAAGCTTTTCTAAGAAGCAACTGGATAAAATTCCATTATTTTAATTCAATAAATTTATTTGAGCTCCAACTTGCCTGCCATTGACATCATGTTCCATTATCATTGCTACATTGGGAACCAAAACTTGGTCGACAGAATGCTGTTCACAGTTGGTTATTATGACTTTGTTGTATTCTGATATTTTTTAAAACTGTAAGCATAAAGCTCACAGAACAGACCATCCAAACCAGGTAATTTATCCCTCATACAGCTAGCCATCACTTCCTGTATTTCAGAAGCTGTCATAGGCCTTTTGCAATGCTTTGACTCCATCACCAAGAGACACAGCAGTCCATCAAGGTAGGAAATAAAGTCCATTCTGCAATCTGGCTCTCTACTATTCCCAAAGAGTTGAGCAAAGTGCTGTTGAAACAATATGGACTTGATAGAGCAAAAAATTGGTACAACCACAAACTTAACAAATATGAAGAAGAAACAGCAAAAGCTATAAAACAAATAAAATCCAAACTAAAACTAGAACAGCAACGGACCATGATAAAACGATGGCAAGAAAAGCCCCTTCATGGCAAATATTGGGCTAAACTAAATGCAAAAGAAATAGATAGAGAAAAATCCCAGCAATGGTTGAGAAGCTCAGGACTCAAAGCAGAGACTGAACGATTTTTAATTGCTGCACAAGACCAAAGCCTCCCCACCAGAAATTACCAAAAACATATAATGAAAAGAAACATAACAAGTAACTGCAGAATTTGTGGAGATGGACAAGAAATAATAAATGATATTATCTCTGGCTGCCCAGTCCTGGCTAAGAAGGAATATATTCACAGACACGACAGAGCTGGGACCTATATACACTGGAAGCTATGCCAACACTATGGAATAACAACAGAAAAAAGATGGGATAAGCACACGCCAGAAAAGGTCACAAAAAAAGAGAAAGCAACCATACTATGGGATATGCCAATACACACAGATAGAGAAATTAAGGCTAATAGGTCAGATATAGTTGTCAGAGATCATGAAGAAAAAACGCTTTCTAATTGATGTATCAATACCAGCAGATGACAACGTTTCTCTAAAAGAAATGGAGAAACTTTCAAACTACAAAGACCTGGAAATAGAAGTAACTTGAATGTGGAATCTAAAAACAGAAACAATTCGTATCATAGTAGGTGCCTTAGGTATGATAAAAAAATATTCAAACAAATACATAACAAAAACACCAGGAATTACAAAAAGAGGGTACCTGCAGTGAGTGATAAAAATATTGGCTTCAAAGCTAAATGCCAGAAACATAATTTCAGCAATAAACTCGTGTGCGGTTGCAGTAGTTTGGTATGATGCTGGAATCCTGAAGTGGGCAGAGGAGGAGCTAAAGGAGGTGGATAGGAAGTCAAGAAAGCTTCTAATGATGCATGGAGCCCATCGTCCATGTGCAGACATCGATCACCTATACATGAAGAGAGCAAATGGAGGAAGAGGACTGACAAGTGTGGAAGACTACATGCATATCGAATTCGAGAGCTTAATGAGATACCTATCCCAAAGCAAGGAAATCTTGCTTGTGACAGTTGGGGAACAGGAAGTATTGAAAGCAGAGAAAAAAAGAAAAACAAAGGAAGAAGAGCAAAAAGAGCATGAAGAAGAATTACGTAAGAAGAGACTGCACAATCAATTCCATGCAGCCACAACAGAAGTTGCTTTTTGTCTTTTTTTTCTTCATGTCATTGTGTTTGATTCTATCTGCCTCGAGTATTCCCAGGTATTTATAGCTGGATTGAGGTTGAATTGCCTTCATCATTTCACCACTTGGTAACCTTACACCTTCTGTTCATCCCATCACCATCGTAGCACATTTTGAGTGTCCAAACTTCATCTTAATTATTATTGTTATTATTATTATTACCTCCACCTTAGTAAAGGCAGAGGTATTGTTTTCAGTTGTGTTTGTTTGTTTGTTTGTTTGTTTGTCCATGGACAAGATATCTCAAGAACTACTAGATGAATTTAGATAAAACTTTCAGAGATGTTTGGCCTTGTGACTGGCACAAACTGATTTGATTTGGGGATCGATCCAGTACCGGACAAAGATTCTGGATTATTTTTCTGGTTTTATTACTTAATTTTTGAGAGTGGTTGGGTTCATTTTTAGTATTCTCATTTGTGAGAGCAGTTGATTTTATTTCAGATATTCTCATTTTAAAAATCATCTCTGGCTAATCATTGAGAGGACATTGGTGTTACCTTGGTGAAGGTTTGCGCTTTCTGAGTGCTCTTGTTATTATTATTATTAGACCAAAATTGGATGCCTAGCACCTAGAATATCATCAGGTGCTCACAGCCCTCTACCAGTCAGGCAATGGGATCAATGGATCCCATTTAGCAATTTATAGAGGATTATTGGTGTGGAAATACAATGATATTCTTGAGGAGACTCTGGGTATCAATGAAAACAAACTGGCTAGTCTGTTCCACAGGATTTTGCAGTCGGGAACCATCATGGATAATTTCCAGATGTCCTTGGCCTGGCTGTGTTAATGGGGGGGGGGGTGCTACCAGTTCAAGATAAACTCTACAGGTGTGGATGTGCTATCAGACAAGCTTGTCCAAGGAGTGTGCAGAGTGCTGGAACTGTTCTGCATGCACTTGTTCGGTGTCTGGACATTGCTGACCTGTGGGATTATGTCAAACAGCTGGTGTCACATGTGGAACGGATTGTCTATCGGCCGAGTCTATAGTGATGACTGCTCCATTGCCCTCCTTTAATCAGGCAGGCAAGGCAGTTTTCTTTTGCTTGATGGCTATGGCAAAAGAGGTTGTCTGGTGGACAAAGCTTGAAAGCATAAGGACAAATACATTCCTCTTTGGTAGAGGTCTCATTGACTTCTTCAAGTTTCCCTGGAAAAGGTAATTGAGGGTGGAGAGGGAAGCGCTATCCTCGAATGAGTTTACTGAAAGGTGTGTGAAAGTTGCGAAAATGGTAAGAGTGGATGGTACCTCTTTAAGTGTAGACTTGTGAATCAGAGAAAGGGAATTGGAGAGGATACTAGCCCTTGATATTCAGGGAGATTTTGGACAGTGGGGTCCCTCGATTATCCCTAGAGGTCATCCTGCATCAGGAGAACTACATCTCTATCACCCCACTAACTTTTTTTTTACCTTTGTATACTATGTAAATTTCCCTTCCTTTTCATTGTATACTGTGTACACTTACTCTTTTGTTTTTTGTTATTTCTTTATTTGTTTTATCTTTACATTGTATGTAAACACCCACACTTTGTGTCTGTCTTTGTATTGTCCCCCCCACACACACACACCTTCGCCCCAAATGGCAAATAAAATCATCGTTATTATTGTTATTGATTGCAAGATATAATTCTTTTATTGTTCTTTTTCTTCAACTCAAATTGTTTTCATGCATCATGGCACATTTTATGCCATACAAATTGATCTAAGAGCTATATCCTGCAATTAACAGACACATTTGCCCAATCCCGAGCAAAATCAAAATCACCAGTGTTCTCATTGCACCTGCACAGCAAAATCCATGCCTGGACTCAAATTACATTCTGGCATCCATTGCAAGTAGATGTAGCTTCTTTTGTTCTTTTTTTTTTTAAAGCTGCTTTCTCTCTCTCTCTCTCTCTCCACTTTTTTGTTAATCTTCTCCTTCAAACACTCATACATTTAAATCAATGGAAGCATCTATCATCATAATCATCACTATCATCATTATTATCATTGTTCAACATTTGGTAGTTTTAGGTAAATTTCTACTACATCACCTGGTACACCTCTGTGTTGCTGGGGTGTGTGCAGCAATGTGTTTTTTTGTTGTTGTTGTTTGGAGTGTGCAAACTCTTCCTGGTATTGTGATTGTGTCAGTTTCTTTTCTTTTCTGGGTTTTTTTTTTTGAGGTGTGGCACAGTCTTTTATTGTATTAGTGGTTGTATTATGTGTTGTGTTTGTAATATATTGAGTATGCGGCTTGCTGGTGGTAGTTTATTTCATTGGATATTTGTTTGTATACAGTGTATCTTGTGTTTGTGGATTGTTTTGTTTAAGTTGTATCATTAAATTAATAGTGTATTGTATAGGATGTGGACTGTTCCTAGAAGGGATAGTGTGTAGTATTGAGGATCCAGGTATCACTTTTACGTTTTTGTTCATATGTCTTTTTATCATGCCCAATGGTCTAATTATTACTGGTATTATTTTCACCATCATGCCCCACATCTTGAATATTTCAATTTTGAGTTTTTGTACTTTGACAATTTCTCCACTTCTTTTTAGATAATATTTTGGTCAGAAGGGAGGGCAATGTCTATCAGTAAGCAGATGTTTTCTTTTTTTCCAATCCTTGATTACTATGTCTGGGAATTAATTATCTTATGCAATAAATAATATGTAGGAAAGTTTTATCATGGCAATGAATAGCCAGTCAGTGAAACATACTCTAAATCGCTGAATTGCACTTATGAAAAAAATGGATTGTGTAGCCATGGACCAGCCCCAGACTAAACAAATCTAACTGGATGTTATTTATGATGGTCAAGAAATGCATACCCCATTGAAAATTAAAACACTATTGTAAACAATATTTCAAGTAGGTAATGACTGTATGATCATTTATTAAGTTTTATAAACACAAAAAAAATATTTCAGCACAAAAACATAATAAACTATGCCTGTGCAGATATGGCTATATGGTTAAGAAATTTGCTTCCCTACCACATGGTTTTGAATTCAGTTCCACTGTGTGGCACCCTGGACAAGTGTTTTATACTATAGCTCCTGGCCAATCAGGGCAAACTAAAGCCTTTTGAAAGGATTTGGTTGACAGAATCTGAAAGAATTCCATCCATCTATCTATCTAACCAAAAGACAATACAAAAATTGATTCCCCTTCCCCTACAGCACATACACCACACACAAGCAGTCAACAACCAACATCAATGAAAACAACAACACAACCACTTACACAAATGCACATAGAAGCTTACAACATGTCCCTACCCGCTTCCGATTCCTCAGAAATTTCGTTGGAAGACAAAAGCAGTGAGGAATGGCAAATAGCCAGAAAAGGAAGGAGGAAGAGGAACAAGAAAAGAAACAAACCAAATGCAAACGCAAACAAAGCAGGGAGATACACAACCCCTGAAAACTTTTTGAACACCAACACTAGCACACACAACACCAGCACAAACACCTCAAAAACAAACACACACACAATACTCACTGCCATCAACATGAAAAATGCACCACACACTAAAATCCATTTACCCCGATGCAATTGGAAGATGCCAGAAGTACTCTTCCAAAAAACTTTATAGTAATCTCCTCAAGGAAAAACCAAAGGTGGAGACACAAAAATCTTCCGAACGGTAAGTGACTCTCTGTTCCTATTGTTAGTGTTCACACACACACACATCATTAAGATTATGATCAAGGTTGGCTGTGTGAATGTGCGTGGCTTGGGGTCCCCTTGGAAACAAGGGTACCTCTTAAATGACATAAAGTCACATGAATTAGAAATCATAGCCATAAGAGAGACCAGGCTCCATAATCCATGGGCCCTAAAGTCCATGTTTGGCGGACAGTTTAACATTTATTTTTTTCCCTGTCTGCCGAGAATGGGTGGTAGTGGCACGGTGGTACTTTTTCGGAAGAGTCTGGATCTCAAAGTAAAGACAATATTCATAGACTTGGAGGGTAGACTGGTTGTCCTGGATGTCAACGGCAGCAATGGGTGCGCTTTTCGACTCGTATCAGTCTATGCACTGCTTTAAGAGGTCGACCGGATTTCTTTCGACGTCTAAAAGTATTCCTAGAAACGTCTCATCCTTTACTTTTAGTGGGGGATTGGAATGCTACCTTGAACATGTATCTAGACTACATGGGTAGAGATAGGAATAGACGGGGATGCAAATGCCTCAGAGACCTGCTCAGATGCTTTCAACTGTCTGACAGGTACTGACTCGACCACCTGAATGTGCCAATGTGGACATGGAGCAACCGCATTGGGTCGTCGAGATCATATCTAGATAGGATGCTGTGTAGGACAGTAGATAGAGATAGCGTAGGGTGTCCACAATTCTACATGGTCAGCTATATGGATCACAAACTTGTGACGTGTACACTAGACTTAGATAAGACACATAGGCAGGGTCCCGGTTACTGGAAACTAAATGTGTTATTCCTTTCGAGACAGGTTTTCAGAGACCGGATTAGCACGCTAGTAAAGAGGACTTTGACGGGAGCCATCATCAACAACAAATGGTGGTTTGCCCTCAAGAGAGCAATAAAAACAGAAGCAATTAGGTATAGCAAAGCACTAACCGTAGATAGAAACAGAGTAGAGGGTGACCTAGTTAAGAAGCTAAAAGAGGCGATTAGAAGTGGCATCACAGCCGATGTTTTGGCAGCAAGGTTGACCATCAACAAACACTTCAACACCAAACACGAAGGGTGTGTTGTCAGGGCTAGGATGCGTGCTCTAAGGAACGAAGGTGTTGGAGTCATGCGAGAGGCCCGGATGACGGGGGCGCACCAGGGTAACAAACCCACCATTTGGTCTCTGGTAGATGAACAGAGGCATGAATTACTCGAGCCAATTAAAATGTGTGAGGCCTTTCAACAGCATTTTTCCCGACTGTTCGGGATGAGTGGTTAGCGAGAACGCAGGGTGGACTTCAGTGCCTACCTGCACAGCCTGCCACAACTCTCAACAACAGAGACAGAGCACTGCGAAGGTGCCATCACAGCGGTGGAAGTGCGGGACACGATGGCAGAATGCTCGAGGGACAAATCTCCGAGTTTGGACAGTCTACCCTACGAGCTTTACAGTTGTATGCCAGACTTGTTTGGAGATGTCTTGGCAGCAGTGTATTGCAACTGGCAGCAAAACAGGAGCATCCCTGGTTTTGTGAGCCAAGGAGCCATAACACTGCTGAAGAAAGATCCAAACAAGCGGGACATAATAGATAACTTTAGGCCCATCACTCTGCTCAATGCAGTTTTGAAAATTTTGTCCAAGGTATTAGCCAAGAGGTTGGCACTTGTCATCAAGAAACTGGTCGACAAGGTGCAAACGTGCGCCATGCCGGGCCAGAGCATCCATGACAACCTCCATTTGATGCACTACATCATAGACAGGGTAGTTAAGGAACCTGGCATGGGTGGGGACCTGATCAATTTGGATCAATCGAAAGCTTTTGATAGGGTAGACCACTGATACTTGGAACTGTTCTCATAGCAGCTGGTTTTGGTCCTGTCTTCGGTCCCAGTCTCCGCAGCTGGATAGCTGCCTCGTACAGAGGCATCCATTCGGTAATTCGCGTGAATGGACATCTATCGAGACCTTTCGACATTGCACATTTGGTCCATCAGGGATGCCCCCTCCTGTTGTTTCTGTACGTATTGACTCTCGGGCCTCTACTGTGGAAGCTGGCAACACTGAGGGGCACCCTGCGAGAATTGGGATGCAGGAAGAATGTGTCCGCATACGTGGACAACATCATTGTCATAGCGTCTGGTTGGTGAGACTAAAAGACTATGAAGTGGTAACAGGAGCAAAAATCAACCAGGAAATGTCAGTGGGCTTGTGGGTTGGCACCTGGAGAAGCAAGCCCATGCCATCCAGCAGCGCCTCCTTCTTGGGACAGTCTGGTCGAGTTGCTCAGGGTCTGGTTTGGTCCAGACCGCCTAATGGAGAAGAACTGGGACAAGGTAACGAGTAGGGTGGCCACTCTCTTCCACAATGGGCTGAGAGGAAGCTGCTCCTAAAAGGTCAGGCGGAGGTGGCGAACGCGTATATCGCGTCTGTCATCTACTACCACCTGACCGTCATGCCTTGTCCCGACCCTACCATCACCAAACTGGAACGCATCCTCTTCCGCTTGTTGTGGAAAGGAAGTGTTCCGATGGTCAAGCAATTCGTGTGCTGCCAACACCTCCAACATCACTGGGCATGCTGTGTTTAATGATGTGCAGACATCTCCAGCTTTACGTAGATGACAGTGGACAGGTATGGTCACCATTTGTGAGGCATGCTTTCCTGCAGTTCATCTCCATGACTGAACTGCAGTTGTGGATCAAGAAGACGCCGAGGAAGGCAAATAAGCTATTATGCCATCGACCTTGAGCGACTGCATCACAACCAAAGCATTCTATAGGGGATTAGTGGAGGGGAGGTACAACAATGATCTCAGGGTGAACCTCGGTGTTGATGAGGAATACCTGACCTGCCTGTTCAAGATGACTTTCGGGCTTGGAACTATGGACAACTTCCTGGCAGTGCTATCGAGAAGCACTACCTGGTCTGGAGAAGCTCTACAAGCATGCATGGCTTGAGAAACACCAGGCTGACCTGCCCAAGATGTGGTCAGAGCGATGAAACCATTCTGCATGCACTCATGCAGTGTCCAACCATTTCCAACCTGTGGGCTTATGTCGAACAATTGCTCTCGTGTGTGGGATGAGTTGGTTTATCAGCTCAGTCTATCATCAATATTGTCGCACCTCTTTCCTTCAAACAGGAAGGAAGAGCCATTTTCATCGTAGTTGTGGCTATATCAAAAGAATGTGTCTGGTGGATGTGTCTGAAAGGCCTAGACACAAACACTTTCCTCTCTGGTCAATCTCTCAACTTCTTCAAGTATCACTTGAAAAGCAAGGTGAGAGTAGAGAGGGAAGTTTTGTTTAGTGAATGCTTCAATAAAAGATGGGTGAATGTAGCAAGAATGGCACGTGTAAATGACAGAGCTACCTTGAGTGTAAGAATCAGAAAAACAAAGGAAAAAGAGAGTTACTAACTGTAAATGTGTCTTTTGCATGACATTATTGCCCAAGTTTACCGTGGTTTTTTCGTTGGTCTTTCATCCCACGGATAAACCTCCCCACTTTTGGAAACTACATTTTTTTGTTTTTGTACTATTTCAACTTTTGTATATCTCAAACGATTTTGATCCCTTTTGATCATTGTCCCTATTTAAATTTTTTGCTTTGTTTTTGCCCCCCCCCTCGAAAAGAAAAACTCTTCGTTGTATTTGTCCCCTCTGTGTTCGGCCCTGTGTGGCTAATAAAGGAAGTTATCTATCTGTCTGTCTATCTATCTATCTATCTATCTATCTATCTATCTATCTATCTGTTTATCTGTCTGTCTGTCCGTCTGTGGGTCCGTCCATCCGTGCATCTGTGTGTCCGTGCATCTGTCCATCTGTCTGTCTCTGCATGTGTGTTTATGTGTGCATGCGTGCAAGTGTGTGCATATTTGTTTCTCCTTGTCTCAACATTGCATGATAGTTCTAAAATGAACAATGTTATTCATTTTCAGTCTTCTGCGAAAACTTGTCTGAACAAGGGGAAATATTACCTTGCTTGGAAACAGGTGAGAGTTAGTGACATGACAGACTTCAGGCTGTAGAAAATCTGCCTCAATAAACTTCATCCAACCCATGCAAGTATAGAAAAGTGGATGTTAAAATGCTGACAATGATGCCACTACCACCAACACCACCGCTACCATCAACACCAATGCTGCTACCATCACCACCACTACTATCACCACTGCCACTGACAATGATGGAAACTACAATAAACTAATATCTTAGCAAAAATTACTTGAACAATAATAATTAAATTACTAATTTAATGTAATAGCAAGCACTGAGAAGTAAAACGCTAAACACCTAGCTAGCCATGACTTTAACCTGGATTCAGTTCTTCCTTTTTATTCCTTTTAACCCTAACCTGATTCTCTCCAAGTCAATAAAATTAACAAATTAACACATAAATATAAATGAAAGATATAAGTTTATTTCAAAACACCAGGGACAATAAATTTTTAAGTAGCTTTGAATGAAAGTGAGTACGACAAGCATAATTATTAGTAAAAGTTACTTCATTATGAATATTTGCTGTTTATCTATAATAACAAACATGAAATTCTATCTGCCCATCTGTCCAGGACCCCTGTATCTCAGTCTACATTTGCTCTTCATAGACATATTATACCTTTTCAGAATCAGGATGATACCTGGATTGAAAAATCTGTCCTTCATTTGGTTCTTGAACATCCAGCATTGGGATCAAGTCTGGATGAGGGTTTGTTATAAGCTAACAGTTGAAAATTCAAATTTTAAAGAACTCCAAAAATTTGTGAACGTAGAAGTTTTTTTTATTTAAACTGAATTTAAAATAATACCATATTGGTAGGGTAATACCGTATTGGTAAGGTACCAATAAATGCTTTATTATTATTGCTCTTTTTAGTTTTGGATCACAGGCCCAATTAGTTCTCCACAGGAGCTAGCTTAAAAGTTTGCATCGAGTGTGACTTTTAAACTAATCAGTCATATAATATTTGAAGTGAACAAAGGTTGGGAGATGATGAATCATGAAAAACCATGATGTTTTGTCTAAACCTTAACAAAAAATGTAAGCTGTCCAGTAATTTGTTTAAAAAGTGTACCAATATTTAGCCAAATCAATGAAAAATGAAATTGAATCACAAACTAAGCAAAATTTTCTCAACAAATAGAAATACATTTATGCATTGCTCATATAAGTATCCAGTTTAATTTTTGTGGGATAAAGTTGGACTAGCATTCTGTGAATGACGTTTAGGCCAACCAATCTTGCCACCAAGTAAATCACTGTCATAATTAACAAGTAGTCTAGAGTGAAAAGCCTGAAAACTGGAGAGAATTTCCTGCTCAATTTTATGAAAGTAATTACGAAGTGTAAAACCATTTCGGAGAGACCTTGTCAGAGTTATAAATCTTGGTCGGAACTTAACTTCAGACATGAATTTCTGAAAGAATTTAATGCGGGAAAAGACTTCTTGCTGTTGCAGAGAATGAAGATGGTGAATACTGTTATTTAAAACACTTCCACCAAGACAAAGCTGAAAGCTATTTTCCCAATAAAGTGTCTTAAGAAGTGAAATAAAACAAAAGCCAACTTCACGTATAGCAAGTAACTGTTTCTCTTTCATTGATGCTAACTTTAAAGCAAATTTTTCTAAATACTTTGTAGCAACTTTTTTCTTACAAGACAGGGCAGGAGACAGTGATGACAAAGGTTTAGTAAACATATGTATAGCAGATACGAAATTGTGGCTCATGGGAAATTTGGAACAATTTTCTGGCTTCTTTTTCATACAAAAATGTTGTCTTTGTTTAGAAATTTCAAAGATTATCTTAGACAAAACATTGTCTGCTTTTCTTTCATTTCTCATTACTTTTGGGCATATTATTTACTGTATGTCTCCATTTATAGACATTATATCAGCTATGGTCAAACCTGTAGCAAGAAGTGGAGCAAAAGGGAATTCATAACCAATATATTCTTCATCAACATCTAGTACAACATTCTCTTGTTTTCTAAACAGCCTGCCCTGTTTTAGTAACTTCAAAGCTAGGTCTTCTTGAATTTTCTCAAAATATATTTGTTTTTTTACATTACACATTTTATCAGGGATAGTTTCAGTTTCTCTTGATTCTAGATAGCAAGTTCTTATTCTGCTCTTAGAACGACTCATACAAAAGCAATTGGCTGCGGGTTTATTACCATGTTTTTCATTTGTCGTCCCAAAATATGCAAATGCGTTCTTGAATTTCTGGTTATTGCTCTTCACATCCCAGTTTGGACACACCCATACAAAACGGTTGAAGTAGGTTGAATCCAGTGCTAACTGTTAATGAGAAAATTTAAGAAAACAATGTCTTAAAATGCCAACAAAAAAAATTTGTTCATATTTTCATGAAACAGTTTTAATGAATTATCTAGTACATCTTCCTTCTTTGGTCAACAAGTGACATATATATATAAATATATGTATATACAGTAATCCTTGACTATCATGGGTGTTATGTTCCATAACCCTCTGTGATAGGTGAAAACCAGAAAAGTAGAAACAGTACCGTACTGCAATAGCATAACAGAGGATGGGTGGGGAGCACATCCCTGGCCACTAATTGAAGTGGGGTGCAGAATTGACTATAATACAATAAGCTTGAACGTCATTTATAAAAGTGCAATTGTTAAGGTGGATCTCCAGCTTATCGTTTTATACTGTTATTGAAGGTAAATGCAATATGATGGTTGTCTACGTTCATGGCAGGACATTTTTACAAAGGGCATCAAAAAAGGCTTGAGGCTCAATTGAGTGAAACCCATATATTTTTGCCTTGCCTACTACACATACTGCACAACTAAGGGTGTAAAATTAATTGTGGTGATAAACACTGTTAAATTTACTTAACTGTCGTTTATTCATTTAATCGTTAATCATTTTTGTGGTTCTAAAAATAGTTCATTCTTATTTTATCAGTGTAAATCGATTTTTCATTTCTGCATAGCTTGCAACTTCCAGTGTACATACTGTAAATGGTTTGTTATGTTATCAATTAAGACTTCGACTTCCTACCCCAAGCAGACATGTGACTGCTAATAAGATCATTCAAAAGTGGTTGTCCCATTTCTATCCTTGGATATTTGAGATACTTCAAGAAAACAATACTACAAACAGTAGAGCAGTTCAACTGGGTTCTACAATATGATCTCTTCTATAAGCTTTAAAGCAGAGTAATTCATTTTCTACTTCTATCAGGTCATCCCATAAGTTCTGTCCGAATTTTGAATAAAGAAAACAAGTGATCAAATGTTATATTTAATTGAAATTTAATCATCAATGTACTTTCCCTGATTATCTATGACTTCCTTCCATCTATTTATAAGCTTTTTAATCCCATCAATGTAAAACTCTTTTGGTTTCAAAGCGAAGAACTCTGAAATGTCAGTTTCAACCTCCTCCTGGCTCGCAAAAGTTATGTCCCCCAAATGATTCTGTAAACTACGAAACAAATGGTAGTCTGAAGGAGCAAGGTCAGGAGAATAAGGTGGATGAGGAATTTTTTCCCAACCAAGCTCTTCGATCTTCTGTGATGTGATCTTTGCAGTGTGGGGTCATGCATTGTCCTGATAAAACATCACTCCTTTTCGATTCACTAAATTGGGTCTTTTTTTCTTCAAAGCTTGGTTCAAACACTCTAATTGCTGACAGTAGATTTGAACATTGATTGTTGCATTAGGTGGTAACAATTCAAAGTGAATTACTCCTTTGCAATCCCACCAGATAGAGAGAAGAACCTTTTTCCCATGAAGTTCCCTTCTCGGTTATGGTTGAGCTTTTTCCCTTTTACTAAGCCACTGTTTACGATGTTTAACATTTCAATAGAAGATCCATTTTTCATCACCAGTCACAAGTCTATCCAAAAAGACGAAATGAGTTCACAAGAATGGAGAGAAGAGCAGATGTCAACTTGTGATTTGCAGTTGCTTTCGGACAATTTATGAGGCGCCCATTTTCCAAGTTTAGGAAACTTTCCAAGTTGTTGAAGATGACAATGAACAGTTGTATGGTTTGAACTAAGCTTTATTGCCAATTCTTCAACTGTTCATGCAGGATTTTCTTCAAGTAATGCCTCAAGGAGCTTATCATCAAACTCAACTGGACGTCCTGTTCGATCTTCATCTTCAAGGCTGAAATCTCCACTTCTGAATTTTGCAAACCTTCTTCTGCAAGTTCTTTCATTCAAGCATTCTTTCCCATAAACTGAGTGTATGTTTCGAGTCACTTCAGCTGCAGAGTTTCTTTTTTTGTACTCATAAAGCATTATGTGCCTTAAATGCTCTTTGGATACTTCCATGTTAGAAAGGATTTTAATCAAAAAATTTTAATTCTATTATTCTGTAAAATAATATTTAATTAGTTTAAGTGTACAGAAAATGCATAAAAATAATTTTTAATTCCATTAGACATTCTAAAATACTATTGAATTTCATTCAATTTTAAAAAAGGTAAAATTGGCAGAACTTATGGGATGACCTGATAATTATGACTATATTAAGGTTTACTCTTTTCTCTGTACAATGTTTACAACTTTTACTTGTTTGTCACAAGAACATGATGCGTGCCTTCCCTAAAAATGAAAGTGGAGCTAAAGGAAGGAAAAGGCAGAAATGAGAGAGTGAAGAGGCTTTGAAATCAAGCAAGACCCTTATTCATTATTTTGGCTAAAAAGAATCAAATCATTCGACAAGTTCACAGACATTTTAAGTTTGTGAAAATTTTCTTGCCACTGAAACTGAAGCATATGCAATTTCATTAGAAAACAAGTCCAAGTCATGTTTCCTTAAATCCAAAGAAAGTGGGACAAATGTCGCAGTTAACAAAAAAAGTGAAGTAGAAACATTATATGAAGGCAGTTCTGATGTTTGTGGTGATGATGGCGATGATGATGACAACGTGAAGGTAGTGGAAAACACATTTACAAAAGAAAATGTGCTAACTGGAATTCCTGAAGATAAGCAATCTTGAAAATAAGCAATCTTGAAGATAAGCAATCCTGAAGATATGCAATCCTGGGGAGAAGCAATCTTGTTTTTCAACCTAGTACATCTAAACCTCTCTTTTCAGTGCAGGTCATAATTACCTTATTAGTTCATTTCATTATTCTATCTATTTCATTATCTGTGTAAACATAGTTTCGTCTTCCATGCTGTATGTTTAAAAAAACAAAAAGACTTAAGATCTCTTCACTCAATCCAATTCTCTCTCTTTCTCCCTCTCGTTCACACTCATTTATTATCGTCACTTATTCACTAATTTATCTAATTTTGTCACAGTTTGGCTGATTAAAAACTCTTGGTTATAGCACTAGTTAAGAATTTCAAATGCCCAATTCTATCTCATTATTATCATAATATTCTCTGACACTGGCAGCCTGAGTTTTCGCTGTTTCCCAGTGTGCCTGTCGTTCCCATCCCACCACCTGTACCGGAAGTCTCTATCCTCTGACCTCTATTGGATGTCTCCCGTGAACACTTCTAAAGGCTTAATGCTCCCCCATCCCTACTTAGGGTTTATCTCCTATGTAAGGTAGTGATTATGTAGTGCATAAAAATAATGTTGTAGTGTATGCAGGTTGAAAGCTATTGTATGTACACGAGTTCTGCCAAATGCGAGCTTTCTTTACAGGTACATGATGTTGCTGTCCCTCATCCCAGGGTTTCACAGGCCCACACCTCCCACACCCTCAGGGTTGGCACACTCAATGTTGGCACACTCAATGTTGGCACACTGAAAGGTAGGTCTGGTGAAATTGTTGAGATGCTTGAAAGGAGATGTGTAGATTTGTGTTGCATCCAAAAAATAAGGTGGAGAGGAGGTTCTGCTAGGACCCTCACAAGCAAAGAACGTAAGTATAAGATTTTCTGGGCAGGGAACACTAATGGGGTCGGGGGCGTGGGTATACTTCTTGTGGAGAAATGAGTTGATAAGGTAATCGAGGTAGTCAGAGTCTGCGATAGAATACTTAAGATAAGATTAGTGCTGCAACATGGGTTAGCAACCATTATCTCGGCCTATGCCCCTCAGCCGGGGCTACCTGATGAACAGAAAGACCAATTTTATGACACTCTCTTGCAGACTACATCATCGACGAATGACAGGGACCTTCTCTCTGTGGCTGGTGACTTCAATTGGACAACATGTGCGGGGCTTCCATGGCGTACATAGAGGTTATGGTTTTGGTTCCCACAATGAGAAAGGAACCAGGCTACTGGAGTTCTGCAATGCAAATGATCTTATGGTTTGTAATACTAACTTCAGGAAACCTGCCAGCTACCTACTCACCTACTGATATGGGGGACACACTAGACAAATTGATTATATCCTCACCAGGAAACGGGAAAGATGGCTACTTATAAATGCCAAAAACTTCCCAGGTGAAGATTGCACCCTACAACATAGATTAGTAGTTAACAACTTCAGGATCAGGACTAAATGGATACCCAGAAGACGACCAGCATGGAGGAGAAGGGTCTGGAAACTCAAGGATCGTGTGAATGGACAGAGATTTAGAGACATTACTTGAAGTTTTTGACGAAATAGAGGGGGATATAGCATCACATGATGTGGAATACAGCTGGAAGTTTCTATGAGACAACCTGTTGAGGGCCACTGACCAGATCTGTGGATGGTGCAAAATCCCTTCTCAACCCAAGGTAATGTGGTGGTGGAACAATGTAGTTGACAGGGTCATTAGGGAAAAGAAACAGGCATGGAAGAACTGGAAGAACGATGGTAGCAGGGAATTGTATCAAACTGCCAGAAGGGAAGCTAGGAGGCAGGTTTATTTAGCCAGAGGGGAAGCAGATAAGAAGAAATTTGCCAATGTTCTGCATCATGAGGACCAAAGACTTGAAGTGTTTCGTGTTGCAAGACAGTGTGTGAGAGAGACTCGTGATGTCATAGGAGAGAAATGTGTCTGCATGTATGACGTCTCACTTGCATATAATGAGGCTGCAAGGAGAGAGACTTGGAGATGCCTGTATGAAAGGTTGTTAAATGAAGAGAATGAATGGGAGAAAGAGAGTGTGCCAAATGTCGACCCAACAGAGGGACCAGCTATCCAAATTGACAGTACCTTGGTAGATAAAGCAATTAAGGGTATGAAGACAGATCAGGAATTGCCACAAAAAGGCTCAAAATATCTGGCAGTGTCAGCTATAGTCTAGTCACCCGTATAGTCAACCAGGTGATACATGAAGGAGTCATACTCAATGACTGGTGTAGCAGCACCATAGTCAACTGCTACAAAGGTAAAGGTGATGCATTAGATACAAATAATTACAGTGGTATCAAGTTGTTGGATCAGGTGATGAAAATAACAGAGAGGGTCATAGCCCAACTAACTAGAGAGAGAGTCAGTCTCGATGAGATGCAGTTTGGTTTTGTGCCAGGGAAAAGTACCACTGATGCTATATTTCTGGTAAGACAGCTGCAAGAAATACATAGCCAAAGATAAACCTCTGTACCTGGCGTTCGTTGACATGGAAAAAGCCTTTGACAGGGTCCCCCACTCCCTTATCTGGTGGTCAATGAGGAAACTAAGGATAGATGAATGGTTAGTGAAAGCTGTACAAGCCATGTCAGTAAGGTGAGGGTTGCCAATGAGTACAGTGAAAAATTCTGGGTAGGAGTAAGGGTCCACCAAGGATCAATCCTCACCCCACTCCAGGCAATAACACAGGAATTCAAGACAGGATGCCCCTAGGAGCTTCTCTATGCTGATGACCTTGCTCTAATAGCTGAGTCACTATGAGAACTAGAGAAGTTTCAGGTGTGGAAGCAAGGATTAGAATCGAAGGGCCTTAGAGTCAACCGAGCAAAAACCAAAGTCTTAATAAGTAGGAAGGAGACAAACCACAAATCCATTCAGGTAGATGGCCCTGCTCAATCTGTAGAAAAGGCATAGGTAGAAACTCCATAAGATGTACCTAGTGTAAGCTATGGACACATAAGAGGTGCAGTAATATCAAAGGAAGGCCAACTGGGAAGATAGTTTTTGTGTGTGACAAATGCTCAGGAGCAATAAACACTGAAAATGTGCAGAGAACAACTTCTGCCACATTCCAGGTGGAAAAACTAGACGTAGTTGATAGCTTTCATTACCCAGGCGACCAAGTCAGTAGCAAGGGTGGATGCTCTGAAAGTGTAGCTGCTAGAATAAGAATAGCCTGGGCAAAGTTCAGAGAGCTCTTACCTCTGCTGGTGACAAAGGGCCTCTCACTCAGAGTAAAAGGCAGACTGTATGACGCATGTGTACGAACAGCCATGCTACATGGCAGTGAAACATGGGCCGTGACTGCTGAGGACGTGCATAAGCTTGCAAGGAATGAAGCCAGTATACTCCACTGGATGTGTAATGTCAGTGTGCATACACGAAAGAGTATAAGCTCACTGAGAAAGAAGTTGGACTTAAGAAGTATCAGATGTGGTGTGCAAGAGAGACTACTGCACTGGTATGGTCATGTGTTGTGAATGGATGAGGAAAGTTGTGTGAAAAAGTGTCACAGCCTAGCGGTTGAGGGAACCTGTGGAAGAGGTAGGCCCAGGAAGACCTGGGATGAGGTGGTGAAGCACAACCTTCAAACATTGGGCCTCACCAAGGCAATGAATAATAAGTGACCAAGACCTTTGGAGATATGCTGTGCTTGAGAAGACCTGGCAAGCCAAATGAGACCATAACTGTGGCCTATGTCAGTGCCAGTGCTGCATAACCAGCCCATTTAAGAGTACCCTTCAATCATTAGGCAATAAACTGCACTTTTGAAATCGTTGTCATGGCCGATGACAGTACCGCCTGATTGGCACCTGTGCCAGTGGAATGTTAAAAGCACCATTCGAGCATGATCATTGCCAGGGCTGCCTGACTGGTTCCCGTGCTGGTGGTATATAAATACACCATTCAAGCATGGCCGTTGCCAGTGCAGTCTGACTGGATCCTGTGCTGGTGGCACATAAAAAGCACCATTTGAGCATGGTCAATGCCAGTACCGCCTGACTGGCCCTCATGCCAGTGGCATGTAAAAGCACCCACTACACTCTCAGAGTGGTTGATGTTAGGGAGGGAATCCAGCTGTAGAAACTTTGCAAGATCAGATTGGGGCCTGGTGCAGCCTTCTAGCTTGCCAGCCCTCAGTCAAACCATCCAACCCATACCAGCATGGAAAGTGGACGTTAAACGATAATGATGATGATGATGATGATGATGATGATAATTGAAAAATATGACACTGGACTTCTGAAGTTCAATAAAGATAAAGGAAGGGCAATTGTTTTTGATGCATTGAGAATGCAAATATTGCAGAAAGGTTGGAAGTTCTTTCTGAATTTGGACAGTGTTTTCTTACTAACAAACAACCAAGCAATGAACAAGAACAAGGTTTAGGAGAAAAGTAGGAAATGGCAACAGTGAGGAAATATATGCTCATGGCTTCCTCTAAGAAGACAACACTTTGCATCTGCTGTCTGCTTTTTATACAGTCCAATCTGCAGTCCAATCTGCAGTCCTCATTAGAAAAAGAATGTGGATTCTACCAATGGAAGAAACCAGAAAGAATACCTCTCCATGAGAATTCGCCAAATCATGTTTGTTTCACTCAATGGAAAGATTTTGAGAGAAATTTAGTTTAGAATGGACTAATCGATGCTAAGCTACAATCAGTAATGGAAGGTGAAAGACAGAGATGGCATAGTATCTTGACAAGTGTTCTTCATTGTATCAAATTTCTTGCAACACACAACCTCGCATTGTGAGGACACAGAGAGTCACTTCAATTAAAAGATGAGTTAAATCTTGGTAATTTCATCAGGCTGTTAAAACTTTTGGCCACATTCAACCCCATCAAAAGAGAATTTCTCAGTCATGTAGAAAGCCATCCTGGATCTACATCTTATCCTTCACTATCTGTTCGAAACGAATTTACCTTTTTGTTTTTGTCTCTGCCTGCATGCACATTTTCTACTTATATATTGAATCACTCTCAAACATAGTCATGCTTCTCAGCTTCTGGTAATATATATATATATATATAAATGCATATTATTTTTTACTTTTTCAATATTATCATGTATACGTATAACTCTCTATGGCTTTTTTCTGCTTTTGATATTTTTATGCTGTACTCTACTAGGCACACGTGGCCCTTGTTTCCATTGTATTTCGTCTTGACCTGTTACCATTTTTTGAAACATATCCGTTATATTCTTATGTTATAGTTTTACTGCACATATAGACTTGTGTACACAATGATATGTCTTTCTTTTTCTTTTTCGTCTCTCTCATTATTATTATTATTATTGTTGTTATCATTATTTTTTCCCTTTCATAACTTGGTTTGTAAATTATCCGATTTTCCCTTACTGCCCCATCTGTGTTCTGTTATTGTATCTTATCTTATATTTATTTTTATTCTATTTTATTCTATTTCATCATATTAAACTTTCTTGACATTCTTCAAGAGATTCTCCACACTGATGAGAATGACAATGCATAAATTTAATTATAATTACTATAATTAAATTTTTATTTTTTTCTTATACATTTGCATTGTTTTTCGAAACGTACATATGCATTGAATCCAGTTTTGCAATAAATCTATTTCTGATTCTACATTTTTGTCCATTTTTTTATACTTGTTTTATGGTATATTTTTATACCTATAACAAAACTCTTCAAATATTATTTTCATATTCTTATTACTTGCTCTGGCTGATTTTTATGAATATGATGAATCTTTATTAGAAATCATTTTTTTCTCTCTTTCTGAATCCCCCTAAAAGTTTGAATTGTTCTTTTTGAACTCATTTTTTCTTACATACATACTTATATATATATATATCGTAATACAATATATAGACATACATACAAATATAATTAACATCATCATTTAACATCTGTTGTCCATGCTGGCATGGGTTGGATGGTTTGACCAAACTGGCACGTTGGAAGGCTGAACCAGACTCCAGTCTGATTTGGCATGGTTTTCTATGGCTGGATGCCCTCCCTAATGCCAGCCATTCCAATAGTGTTATTAAGTGCTTTTATGTGCCACCAGCACAGGTGCCATTTGCATGACACTGGGGTGCTTTTACATGCCATCGGCACAGGTGTCAATTTGCATGACACTGGTATCTCCTTGACTGCGATTTTGCTCAGTTTGATGGGTCTTCTTCTCAAGCACAATATAATGTCAAAGGTCTCGGTCATTGCCTCCATGAGGCCCAACACTCGAAAGGAACTCAGCCACTTTGCCTTCATGAGGCCTAACACTTGAAAGGTGTTATTTACGTGCCACCAGCATGGGTGCACTTGGCTTGACAGGTCCTCTCAAGCACAGTATATCACCAAAGGTCTCGGTCACTTGTAATTGCCTCTGTGAGGCTCAAAGTTTGAAGATCATGCTTCACCACCTCATCCCATATTTTCCTGGGTCTACCTACCTCTACCACAAGTTCCCTCCACATTTAGAGATTGGCACTTCTTTATACAGCTGTCCTCGTCCATATGCATCACATGACCATACCAGCACAGTCGTCTCTCTTGCACACCACATCTGATGCCTCTTATGCCTAAATTTTCTCTCAAGATGCTTACACTCTGTCGAATATGCACACTGATATTGCACACCCAGTGAAACATACTGGCTTCATTTCTTTCAAGCCTACGCATGTCCTCAGCTGTCACAGCCCATGTTTCACTGCCATGCAGCATAGCTGTTCACACAGAGGCATCAAACAATCTGCCATTCACTCTGAGAGAGTGGCCTTTGTTGCCAGCAGGAGAAGGAGTTATCTGAACTTTACCCAGCCTAATCTTATTCTCACAGCTATGCTCTCAGAGCATCCACACCCACTACTCACTTGGTCACCTAGATAATGGAAGCTATCTACTACCTCTAGCTTGCCTCCCTGGCAGTTGATGGAGTCTATTTTCTGTGCATTTTCGGCATTTATTGTATCTGTGTAACTTTCACATACAAAGGTTACTTTTCCTCTTAACCTTCCTCTGTTGTTGCTGCATTTTTTATGTAACCATAGCTTACACTGGGTGCAGCTTATGGAGTCTCTACTTACACCTTTTCTACAAATTAAGACTTTGGGTTTTGCTAGGTTAACTCTAAGATCCTTTGATTCTAGACCTTGCTTCCATATCTGGAACTTCTTCTCTAGTTCAGATAGTGATTCAGCTATAAGAGTAAGGTCATCAGCATAGAAGAACTCGCAGGGGATCATTGTCACTTGTCTTTGAGGTAGCCAGCAGAAGAATATCATAAAAGTGCTCCTTCTGTTCATTTGGTAGGCCTGCTTGAGGGACATAGGCAGAGATAATTGTCACTATACTGTTCTGTAAGACTAGCCTAAGCTTAAGCACTCTATCACCCACTCTGACTACCTCTATGACCTTATCCACCCATTTCTCTGCAAGAAGTATGCCCACGTCACCTACCCTGTCACTGTTACCTTCCCAGAAGATGTTATACTTATGTGTCTTGCCCATGAGGAACCTGGCTGAAGTTCCTCTCCACCTTACCTCGTGCTGCTATTGGTTAGTCCATTATGTATAGACAGAAAGAGGTAGGTGAGTTGGAGAGACAGGAGTATGCAAGTCTTCTAGTACAGAAGTGAAGCAGAGCCCTGTTGGCGTTATATACATACATACATACATACATACATACATACATACACACACACACACACATATATATATATATATATATATATATATTAGGGACAAAATTACAGGTAAAAACTCAATTAAAATCAATTTATAAAAAATTAAAATTAAATTGAGCTTTATAGATAACTAGCAGTATAACCCGACCTTGTCCGGGTGTGACTTATTATGCCATCTACGATAAGTCTTGCTAGCTGAAAATCAACTAAAAAAGAAAGCCTTACAACGAAAAAACCCTTATGATGTAAATATGTTCATAATTCAAAAGACAATGAAATTAATAGGGAAAGTCTGAAGGCTGTTTTGCATAATATTATTAAGCATACGTAAATTTCATCCGTCTAATTGGCTATAGAAATGCTTGTGCAAAACAACTTTTTGCGCTGCCCTGATTATACATAGCAGGGTAATCCCTTTTAGCAGGAGCTAGGACGGCAATTTCTGATGAAGCAATTGCTGGCGATCTGTTGCTACACAGTTTTGCCAGAATTCTATCAGATTGGGCAGAAGATGTTGATGCACCATTTTGCATTATGTTCAAAATAGCTTCTGGAATGTGGTGCATTACTGCAGTCTGTTGCTGTCATTTTAAACTGGTTGCTGTCTTTCCCCAGCAAACTCTCTTCTTTGGAGGCATAATCTATGTATATATTAAACAGAACAACAAAAGTTATAATAGATGGCAGTGTCGGTAATTTTCACATATCTGTAATTTTTCAGATTAACACCCGCAGAATTACCCAACCCTAATCCTAACACTAACCCTAACACTAACCCTAAACCCTAACCCTAACCCTAACCCTAACCCTAAAAACCGTAACCGTAACATTAATCCTAAACCCTAACCCTAACACCCTAGTGAAAATCTTGGTAAATTTACAAAACATTGACGAACATGAGTTATATTTTACTGAATGATTGTGTACTTGCACGTGTATGCTTTTGAGAGAGCGAGAAAGGAAGAGGTAGAGAGGGGGAGAGAAAGGAATAGGGGTAGTTAAAAGTTTTCTTATGACTGCTTCTCTTCACTGCCTATTACTTCATTAGAAATCTAAGGATGCACATAAGCACATAATAGAGAAAAATTAAACAAATATGGACGACTTGCTCCGAAACACCACCGAGTGGGGAACACTTCTCAAAAATAACCTGCAGTTGTTTCCTTCAAAATTTCTACATGCTTGAAATGTACATACATCAAGGTACATTTGTACAAAATTTCATGAAAAAAATATTCATTTTCCTGGAAGTTAAGAGGAATTTAAGTGGAATTTCCGAATATTGTACCCCACCCCCTTCCAAAACACTTTCACCGAAAATTTTTGTATATTTGGAATCTACATAATAAATAATATATGCATAGAAAATTTCATTAAAAAATATTCATTTTTATGAAAGTTATGACCTTCCAAAGTTGGGGGATACAACTCTGTAGTTATGCCATCAATGTTTTGTAAATATACCACGATGTGAATGATTGTTTACTTGCACGTGTATACGTTTGAGAGAGCGAGAGGGGAAGAGGGGGAGAAATGAATAGAGATTGAGAGCAATGTGTATGTTGTTGTCACAGGTCATGTATGTGTGGTTGTGTGTGTTTTTACGTATCTATGTTATGAAAAATAGGTAAAGAATACTGAGATGAAAGTTTAATCTATGACGTTGTATGTATCACTTTCTCTCTCTCTTCCTCTCCCTCTTTTACTCTTACTCTCTATATTTTTATGTTGAGCGCGTGTGTAAGAATGGCGTTCCAGGTAGCAGGGAAGAAATATAAAAGTTGCTAGAAACAACAGCCAAATCTCCCTTAAATCACACAAAGTAAACGGAATTTTAAAAATCTAATTAATGCGCTGGAAAGTTCAGATCGAGAAAATTCCATTGATGTAAAAATTTTTACGAAAAAGTGGAAAATGTGGATTTCTATAAACATTCAAAAAGGCTTCACACAAACACACAATTTCAGATTTATATATTAAGATATATATATATAAAATATATAGTTTTAGGGAAAATAACCAAGTTTCAAGAACTCATCGATGAAAATCCACTATCACATATAGAAAAATTAATAATTAAAAGCACAATAAATGAGTATAATATAAAACAAAGTAAATATCATAAGATAAAGATAATAAAATGACTACACGTGTTTCATAACCAATTTTCAAATAGAAAGGAAATTTAAATCGATTAAAATCAATTGAAATTAATTGAAATTTTAGTTATTAATTTTTCTATATGTGATAGTGGATTTTCATCGATGAGTTCTTGAAACTTGGTTATTTTCCCTAAAACTATATATATATATATATATATATATATATATGCACACACATGCTATAATAAATGCAAGTATGTGTTTAACCCCAAAAGACTCTGAAATGATGTGTCTTTGAGAAAATCAAATTTGATTTCCAAAGAGAATGTTCTCCATAAATAATAATAAAAAAATATACTTTGCTAATAGAAATAACTCAACTTTTACATCTACAAGTCTCCTATTTTCTATCTGTTACAATCAATCTATCTCTCTATTATTTACCACATTCTTTATTACTTTCTCTCTCCCTCTCTCTCTCTCTCTCTCTCTCTCTCTCTCTCTCTCTCTCTCTCTCTCTCTCTCTCTCTCTCTCTCTCTCTCTCCCTCTCTGTCTATCTCTCACGCATTGCTTTCATTTTGTATAAAACCTTGTCTTCTAATATTTACTTTCAATGTTATCATATCTGTCATGTACAAATCCTGTTTTCTGATTGAATGAAAATTATCAAACCTTAACTCTCAATTATATTTTCCTGAAATTTTTCTGGAATAAATGAATCACAAACTTGGATTTGACATGAAAAAGTACATCAATATACCAAATTTGAATATTTTCACTTAATTTTAAAATTTCAAAATCTGTGACAGCAACAGAAAAGATCTCTCTATTTGTCAATGTTTTTCATTTTTCACTTTTCTCATGTTAAACTTTTCCCTTCTCTATGTATATTTACCACATTCTCTCTCACTTTCTATAAAAGTACACCTCTTATGATGAGTGTGTGTGTGTGTATGTGTCTGTGTGTCTGTGTGTGTCTGTGTGTCTGTGTGTGTCTGTGTGTCTGTGTGTCATGTTTGTCATGTATGTGAGCGGTATATATGTAAGGTGTGTGGGAGGTGTGTGTGTAGGTGTATGGGAGGTATGTGAGGTATGTGTGAATGGGGGTATGTATGGGTTGTCAGGTGTGTGGGAGGTATTTGTGGGTTATGTGTGCAAGGGTGTGTATGCTTGGGTGTGTGTGTGTGTGTGTATGTTTGCGTGATTGTTAGCGTGTGTGTGTATGCGCAAGTGTGCGTGTGTATGTGCGTTTGTATAAGTGTGTGGGCGAGTCTGAGCGTGTGAGTGCATGCATATGTGTTGTGTGTGTGTGGTGTGTTGGGGGGTAGGTGTGCTTACATGTGTGTGTATGGGTGCGTGTATTTTTTGTGTGTGGGTATGTGTGCGTGTAGGAAGTGGTGAGATAAAATGTGGAAAAATGTAGTGAGTGTAATAACAAGAGAATAATGGATATAATGTAAAGGTGACGAGGGGGGGAGGTAAAAAAATAAAAATAAAAAATAAAAAATAAAAAATAAAGAAAAGTGTTGCATGGACGTAAAGGGGAGAGTCATAAGGAGAAGGGGGCTGTGTTGAGTCCGAAGGGGAAAGAAGAATTAAGGTTAAAAATATAGCGTTCCTCCAAGTGGAGTCGCGAGGGAGTGGACCCATGGTGCAGGGCGAGGCCAAAAACGGAGATGTTAGAGAGAGAGTGGTTGGCCAAGTGGAAGTGACGGGCGACGGGGGAGTTCGAACCTAGCCGAACGTCCCTTAGGTGTTCGGTGAAACGGTCAGCCAGCTGGCGGCCCGTCTGCCCCATGTAGAGTTGGTTGCATAGGGTGCATTGGATGCAGTAAATTAGGTTGGAGGAGGTGCAGGTGAAACTGTGTGGAATGTGAAGAGTTTGTAGGTTCGAGATATATATATATATGTATATGTATATATATGTATGTATATATATATATATATGTTGTTGTACTTGGGGATGGTCATATTGCCAGTTTAGCCAATAAATATATATATATATATATATATATATATATATATATATATATATATATATATATATATATATATGTATGTATATGTGTGTACACACACACACATACATATCCAGCTTGCGATGGGTAAATTGTTGCCATATTATATTTTTAATTTCGTGAATGTACATTGTTTGTTTTTGATTTTGTCAACAACACAGTATGGTAGGGTCAGATGGGCACCATCTATGAGAAAAACAGCACCATGATGCAATCCACTCTGCCAGAAATTTGGAAATGACATGATGTACTGCTTGGCATTCATGCCAGAAGCTCCAGTACGAACATTGCAGAGTGTTTGGGTGTCAACCCACTTGATTATTATGTATGGAATGCAGTTGAGCGAGAGACCAACCAAGTTCCTTGTAATGCCAAAGATGAACTGAAGGCAAGAATTATAGCAGCATTCACCAACGTAAATAAGGGGACCATCCTGAAAAGTTGCAGGAGATTCAGAAGTCGTCTGGGGGCCATGGTTGAAGCCAATGGGATTTTATTGAATAAATTTACTCTTTAGTATTTCAAGATATTTTTATGTAATTTTGGTAAATATACCTGTTAAAAATGAGATGGTAGTGTTATTTTCATTTTTGTATAATTTAAATGACAGTTTATTCACTACACTCTGTATATATGTATGAATGTATATATATATATATATATATATATACGCACACACACACTCACACACACACACACACACACACACACACACACACACACACACACACACACATATATATATGTATATATATATATATATATATATATATATATATATACACACGCACACACATCTTAATATATAAAGCTGAAGTTGTGTGTCTGTGTGAAGCCTTTTTAAAAGTTCATAGAAATCCACATTTTCCACTTTTTCGTAAAAATTTTTACATCAATGGAATTTTCTCGATGTGAACTTTCCAGTGCAGTAATTAGATTTTTTAAATTCCGTTTACTTTGTGTGATTTAAGGGAGATTTGGCTGTTGTTTCTAGCAACTTTTATATTTCTTCCCTTCTCCCTGGAACAGCGTTCTTACACACGCGCTCAACATATAATATAGAGAGTAAGAGTAAAAGAGGGAGAGAGAGAGAGAGAGAGAGAGAGAGAGAAAGTGATACATACAAAGTCATAGATTAAACTTTTCCTCTCAGTATTCTTTACCTATTTTTCATAACATAGATACGTAAAAACACACACAACCACACATACGTGATCTGTGACAACAACATACACATAAACACATACACACATCAACATTATAGATATAAGATTTAGTTTCTGTGTTTCTTATATAAACACGTGCACGCATTGCTATTTTATAACTGTCTTCCATTCTCTCTTTCTCTCTCTTCATTGCTACCATCTCTATTCCTTTCTCCCCCTCTCTCTCCCTCTTCTCTCTCGCAAAACATTCACTACAATATAACTCATGTTCGTCAATGTTTGGTAAATATACCACGATTTTCACTAGGGTGTCAGTGTTAGGGTTTATGTATCACTTTCTCTCTCTCTCTCTCTCTCTCTCCCCCTCTCTCTCCCTCTCTCTTTCTCTCTCCCTCTCCCTCTTTTACTCTTACTCTCTATATTATATGTTGAGCGCGTAATTACTGCACTGGAAAGTTCACATCGAAAAAATTCCATTGATGTAAAAATTTTAAAATTCCGTTTACTTTGTGTGATTTAAGGGAGATTTGGCTGTTGTTTCTAGCAACTTTTATATTTCTTCCCTTCTACCTGTACACACAATCATTGTCTACAATATGGCTCATGTTAGTCAATGTTTGGTAAATATACTACGATTTTCACTAGGGTGTTAGGGTTAGGGTTTTAGGGTCAAGGTTAGGGTTTTAGGGTTACGGTTAGGGTTAGGGTTTAGGGTTAGGATTAGGGTTAGTGTTACAGTTATGCTTTTAGGGTTAGGGTTAGGGTTAGGGTTTAGGGTTAGTGTTAGGGTTAGTGTTAGGGTTAGGTTTAGGGTTTTAGGGTTAGGGTTGGGTAATCGTGCGGGTGTTAATCTGAAAAATTACAGAAATGTGAAAATTACCGACCCTGCCATCTATAACTTTTGTTGTTCTGTTTAATATATACATAGCTTATGCCTCCAAAGAAGAGAGTTTGCTGGGGAAAGAAAGCAACCAGTTTAAAATGACAGCAACAGACTGCAGCAATTCACCACATTCCAGAAGCTACTTTGAACATAATGCAAAATGGTGCATCAACATCTTCTGCCTAATCTGATAGAATTCTGGCAAAACTGTATAGCAACAGATCTCCAGCAGTTGCTTGATCACAAATTGCCGTCCTAGCTCCTGCTAAAAGGGATTACCCTGCTATGTATAATCAGGGCAGCGCAAAAAGTTGTTTTGCACAAGCATTTCTATAGCCAATTAGACGGATGAAATTTACGTACGCTTAATAATATTATGCAAAACAGCCTTCAGACTTTCCCTATTAATTTCATTGTCTTTTGAATTATGAACATATTTACATCATAAGGGTTTTTTCGTTGTAAGGCTTTCTTTTTTAGTTGATTTTCACCTAGCAAGACTTATCGTAGATGGCGTAATAAGTCACACCCAGACAAGGTCGGGTTATACTGCTAGTATATATATATATATATATATATATATATGCGAGTAAAAATAAATACAAAAAAGGTGGGGTTTTTTTGTATGATTGTGTATAGAGGAATATATTATTTTACTTAAAAGAGTTCCAACACTGTCTGTTTTTTATGTTTTATTTATATTCCTGCAGAACTAATGTGGGGTATAGAATATGGAATATAATATGATATACAATATACAATATAAAATAAAATAAAATAAAAATGGATGGCACCATGAAAGAAAGTATTGAATGTAGATGAAATATTGAGTGTTCAATATAAAGGATCAAATATATAAATATATAAATATAAATAAAAATATATATATATAAAGGCGACTCGAGTTTCAGGGCTATTTCCCTTCGTCATGGCCTGTATGACAGACTTTAACAGACTGTCTATATATATATAGGAGAAGAAAATGGATATAATAACAATGGGAAACTCGTTGTTTTTGCTGGTATGTCTTTAATTAAATAGATAAGAAGGAGGAAGAAGCAGATACTAGCTCAGTATCCTGTCATTGCAAAGTATTGAGGTTTGTATGCTTCACTGGATGTGCAATGTCAGTGTGCATGCACAACAGAGTGTAAGCATCTTGAGAGAAAAGCTGGGCATAAGAGGTATCAGATGTGGTGTGCAAGAGAGATGACTGCACTGGTATGGTCATGTGATGCATATAAACAAGAACAGCTGTGTAAGAAAGTAACTGTCTAACTGTGGAGGGAACCTGTGGGAGAGGTAGACAGGACGATATGGGACAAGGTAGTGAAGCATGATCTTCAAATGTTGGGCCTCATGAAAGCAAAGACAAATGACCAAGAACTTTGGTGATATGCCATACTTGAGAAGACTTATCAAGCCAAATGGAACTGTAATCATGTTCAATGCCAGTGTCACATAGTAGGTATCCATAAAAAGCACCTTTTGAATGTGGGGCCTCATATAGGCAATGATAAGTAACCGAGACCTTTGGTGATGTACCTTGCTTGAGAAGATTCATCAAGCCAAGTGAAAGCATCGTCATCATTGTGGCCAATGCTGGTTTCACATAACTGGCACCTGTACCAGTGGCACATAAAAAGCACCTATCACACTCTTGGAGTGGTCGGCATTAGGAAGGGCATCCAGCCATAGAAACCATGCCAAATCAGATTGGAACCTGGTGCAGCTCTCCAGCTTACCAGTTTCAGTCAAATCATCTAACCCATGCCATAAAAAAAGTAAACTGACAAGGTAGCAGTCGCTCTCTGACAGGTTTATGGTCAAGCCTGTGACAGCTGAAACCTCCAGCATGCTTGGCCCTAGACTATATCCCTGCCCACCAGTGTCAGGGGTGGAGATTGTTGTCTGCAAGTGCAAGCTCTGTGAGTCAGAGTGACTGTTCCAGTGCATCTCCTTCACAATGCCTTTTCCATTTTGTCTGCTGGTGCCATGAGAAATATTTCTATATTGTGAGATGCAAGATTCTCCATTAATCCTTCTAGTTAATAGACTATTCTACGACATAGTGCTGCACTATCAGGAATCACGCATGCAATTAATATTTACAAATATTTACAATCAATTTCTCTATAATGAGATAATACTTCTAGCTTTTTGATTAGAACATGTCAAGTTTTATAAATTTGTTTTACAATTCCAAGGGAAGATAGATTTACCTTGAGGAGACTTTTGGGCTTGTAGCTCCTACTGTTCATTCTCACTCTCTCTCAAAAAAGTGAGTAATAATGTTTTTCTCCCACAAGAACCTGATTATCTCTCCCTCCTTTCTTCCTCCCATATTCTACACCCTCAGATTCTTCAGACAGAACCCATCAGATGTCAAACCATCCAACCCATGCTAGAATGGAAAATGAACTTTAAGTGATGATGATGGTGATGATGATGGTGATGATGGTGGTGGTGGTGGCAGCGGCGACCAGGAGGAGGATAAAACAACACACACACATACACATGAATACACACACACACACACACACATTCAACAATACTGGCAACACTTTGAATCTATCCATAATGGAAATAAAACACATAAAAAGTAATACAAACCAATTTAAAAGTTTTTCTCCTGAGGCTCCTAGTAATCCACTGACCAGGAAATATAGAAGTGGTTTCAAAGTCTCCTTTGCTACTGAAATAAACCTGGAAAATATCAATACAATATAAATGATACAGAAAACATGAACTTAAAGATTGTGTTGCAAGTTAAGGTTTATATAGGATTTCGTCAACACTTGACTAAACTCTAAACAATACTTCACACCTAATAAGGCGGTGAGCTGGCAGAATTGTTAACATACTGGGCAGAATTGTTAACATACTGGGCAAAATGCTTGGCAGTATTTCGTCTGTCTTTATGTTCTAAGTTCAAATTTTGCCGAGGTTGACTTTGCTTTTCAGGGTTGATAAAATATGTAGCAGTTAAACACTGAGGTCGGTGTAATTGACTTACTTCCTTGCTTGGACTTGATGGCCATGTGCCAAAATTTGAAATCAATATTTCACAGCTAATACTAGGATGGAGGTGTGACTGAATGGTTAAGAAATCTGATTCCCAATCACATGGTTTTGAGTGTCTCTACATGACACTTTGAGCAAATGCTTTCTACTACAGCCCCAGAGTGATTGAAGTTTCGTGAGTGGATTTTATGGATGGAAACTGAAAGAAGCCCATTGTCATCATCATCATCATCGTCATCATTGTTTAATGTTCACTTTTCCATCCTCATATGAATAAGCTAGAATTCAGTGAACTAAAAAACTTTGATCAACTGAAATTATTCAAACAATTACTAGACAAAAAAACTTCTTCTAGAAGCATTTAAAATCTAAAAATAACAAAGGAGGGAGATAACTGCAATAAGATGAGTTTATCAAATAATTTGAATAAAATAGTCAATATAGAAGATAAAAGTACATCTGGTCTTTAAAACCATCCACAACCTTGTCATTCATTGGCATTCTCTGTATCACCATCTCCATCGTACTAATGCCTTTACACTTAATCTTCTTTCCATTTACTACCCTTAAGCTGGTTATTCCACTCCGACTTTCAGCCATCTTTTAGGTCATTAAGGTTATATGTCAAACAGAACAGACATTTACAGTTGTCTTGTTAATCTAGTAAATGTAATTGATTTATAAAAACCTATGAATATATTCTATAGTATGAAAAATTAACATTGCTGACACAAGTAATTTATGTAAGAGTGTTTGATATACACAGAAATAGTAATGAGTATAGTGGGTTTAATTATAATCACAAACAATATAAATGAGAGCAAACATCTCAGAAAAATGTTTGCATACTAGACACATATATTGTAAAATCTCACATACCTAAGACATTGAGCTGAAAAATTAGACTACATTTTTGTTATTCATTCTAATTGCTTGATTGATCTCAGATGATCAAAACTTTTCATTCACTTAATTTATTTATGTGAGACTTCACCATATATCATCATCATCATCATCGTTTAAAGTCTGTTTTCCATGCTGGCATGGGTTGGACGGTTTGACTGAGGTCTGGAGAGCCAGCGGCTGAACCAGGATCCAATCTGATCTGGCAATGTTTCTACAGCTGGATGCCCTTCCTAACACCAACCACTCCGAGAGTGTAGTGGGTGCTTTTTTTACATGCCACCAGCACAGGAGCCAGTCAGACAGGCCTGGCATCGATCATGTTTGGATAGTGCTTCTAACATGCCACCAGCACAGGGGCCAGCCAGGGAATACTGGCCTCAGCTAATATATATATATATAGAGAGAGAGAGAGAGCATACAGTACATTGACATAATCTATCAGGTTAAATATATTTATATATATCAAAAGTCAAGAGTAAAAATACAGAAATTTGTTGTGGGAGCCAAGATCTTAAATATCTATCCAGTTCTGCATAAATGATAAGTGTGTCAATAAATCTAGAAATTTGTTTTTTCTTTAAAAACATAACTTTTATATCTTAAACATCAGCACTTACCAAATCCAGTCATGTACAAATAACTTGAACGCTTTCTTTAAAGCCATGGAAGCAAATAGGAAGGGAGAAACAAGAAATATTTTACTAGCTTGCTCTTGTCAGTTACGTTTTTTTTTAAACTAAATACTAAGTATACTGATATATATATACACACATATATACATACATATATTATTATAAGTATTTATTTTCTCTTAGTTAATAATTAACTCCGACAAAATAAATTAGTTAATAGATACCAAGGTAGCAAAGATCACAAAATGACTGTGGTGTAACTCCTGTTTATGAGGTAGAAACTCCCTGTTATTTTGGGTAATTGAGTAAATATAAAAATTTAATAAATGGAGTAATACGCATATGTTAAATGAATTCTTTTATTTCCAACATATGTTTCGAAGATTACAAATGGTTCCTTCCAAAGGAATAAGTGATGTTAATAAAGATGTAATCGTCTCTTCAGGGAAATACATAGGAACCAGCTTAACCGTAAGGCATTTTAACCGAATGTGATAACTGTAGGTAGAGAAGATTGCTACGTAACTTATATATATATATATATATATATATATATATATATATATATATATATATATATATATATATATATTACATGTTCATAGTATCCCAGTCATCTCTCATTTATATACCAGTCTATTTCCTGATAAATGACATTAGTTATGGCAACATTAAGTCTATGGAAGACTAAAAGATTATCTTATGAACTACATTAGCTTATAGCTGTTCTGCAATAAGATGCAGTGGACTCATAGCAGAGTGCCTGAATAACACCTTATTGCTTCATTGGAGCCGTGAATATGAAGTGCAATTTATTTGGGAAATGATTACATTTGCACCTAAAAAAGGGAATGGCATCAACAATGGGAAAGTCAATACAGCAATGCCTAAGTGAAGACTAAAGGTTAAAAAATGTCATTAAAACATCTAGATGGTTTGGATAACACTTTAAAAATTATTTCCACAATTATTATGGGGTTATATACAGTTCTATTGAGAAAGCATTAGGTCAATTTTTGTCGAAGAGTATTGTGAATTGAGTTATCATATATTGTAGGTATTTGTTTAATTTCTAATAGAAGACAAATGATCTCATAGAGATATGAACTGAAAATGCAGACTGACAAATGACAAAAACTAAGGCATTTAATCTGGTATCCTACTATTTGTATCAACTTGCCTCTCTATTTGGTTATACACTACAACATAGTTTTCAATACAGACAAGATTAATAAAGACATACCAATGTGTTTCCATCATTTCTTATAATCCCTGCATTCTGAGCATTAATCCAGAATGATAATACTGAAAAAGTAAGAAAGTAAAGAACAATGTATTTTTTTTTATTTTGCAACTATATAAGACTATTTTGTTTGAAATATGTTATAATTTTAACAAAATGTCCAACATTGAGTCTGCTTAATCTTTCAATTTATTTTCTCTTAACACTTAACTCTCCTTATTTCTGCACAGTTACAACACATATCAAGGGAACATAAACCAGAGTTTCAATGGCATATAAGTGGCTGAGATGACAACACTCCACCCGAATGGGATGCTGGTCTGTATCAGGGTTAACTTTCCAGCTGTTGTTGGAATTCATTTACAGTTGAATGGACTGGCGTAATGTGAAATGAGATATTTTGCTCAAGAACACAATGAACCACCTGGTCCAGGAATCAAAACTATAAACTTATGATCATTAGTGCAACACCCTAAAGTTTGGGCCAAACACCTTCAGACTTAAAAGGTAACTCTTAACTAAAATCATTGAAATCTTTCCAAGCTCTATATGTCCCAATATAAAATATTCATCTCAAAAATATAGAATAAACTGACACTCCATTGGTTAGGGCAATGAGGGTTCCAGTTGATCCGATCACTAGAACAGCCTGTTCATGAAATTAATGTGCAAGTAGTTGAGCACTCCACAGACATATGTACTTTTAACATAGTTCTCAGGGAGATTCAGCATGACACAGAATGTGACGAGGCTGGCCCTTTGAATTACAGGTACAACACATTTTTGCCAGCTGAGTGGACTGGAGCAACGTGAAATAAAGTGTTTTGCCCTTATGGTCGTGAGCTGAATACCCTAACCACTAAGCCACACACCTTCACAAATATAGAATAGACAAAATACATTTCAAAAAGTTGGGCCTTTTTATTAGGCTCAGAAAATACTTCAGCTGCTGACCCTCTACAAGAGACAAGTTTGTTTCATGCTCAGTACTGCTCATACTGCTCAGTACTGCCAGCTGGGGAACATTAATTCTTAATTCCAATTTTCCAGTCTTTCATAATCTTGTTTTTAATATTCTGTTTCATTTCCAAATCCTATACTAAATACTTCATTCAACTAATGCTTTATTCCAGGAATTGCAATATTTTGAAAATTCCAAATTCCAATTTGTTAGGATAATCTCCTTGTTATTTTGTGTATGAAAAGAATAACAAAATTTATTTACATCTGTTTACTTTTCATCATGTAGGTTCTTATAAACTATTGGTTAACTGCATTAAATTAATCTTATATTTTCTAATATTTACTGTCTGTTAAGGCAGCAAGCTGGCAAAATCATAAGCACACCTGGCAAAGTCCTTAGCAGCATTCTGCCCATCTTCGCATTCTGAGTTCAAATTCCATTGAGGTTGACTTTGCCTTTCATCCATCTGGGATCGATAAAATAAGTACCAGTTGAGTACTGGGGTCAATATAATCAATTTACCCTCTCTCCAGAAATTGCTGGCCTTCTGTCAAAATTTGAAATCAATATGTTGTTTGTACATAAATACTGATTGCGCACACACAAATACACCCCACTCACACACTACTTTACATTTCATCCATTCCCTCACAGCCACATAGCCAATTTTACCATCAGAATTGAAAAGCTTTTAGTGATAATAATATCACCTATCTATCTATCTTATAGGTACAAATGGTAAATAACCTTAAATTTCTATCAGAAAAATTAAGTGTGTCTCTCTATCAATTGATCTATCTATATTACAAATACTAATGGTAAATAACCTTCAATTTCAGCCAGAAATATTATGAAGGGATTTTCTATCAATCGATCTATATAGTTAATGTGTATTGATAGTAAATAACTTTCAATTCCTTTTAAAGATACTTTGTAGGGTCTTTCTATTGATCTATTTATATTATTAGCAGTAATGGTAAATACGTCTTTAATTCTCATCAAGTATATTATGAAAGAGATGCACAATGTGTGTGGCGGAAATAGCAGTGATTGTCTACCACTGGCGATAGCTATAATGTTTTTTTATGCACCAAATAACCATATGAGAGTTTTCTCTCTTGGAAAATATTGCAGTATATGTATGTTCTAATACAACATCCACTTTTAAGTGGTGAATGTTTTACCTTTTATATATTTGTGTGTGTTAGATAAAGATAGTATTGGCCAGTCTATGGAGTTACCCTGGGTTTCACGTCCATAAAGTGCTTAGCTTTATAGCATTTCTTCAGACCCTGGTGGCTGAAGAATGAAGGGACTTCACACATAATCTAATGGAAGATCCTAGTAAAACCAGGCTCCTACATCAGCTAGCATTGCAAGCTGTGCATAGCTGAATGGGCGAGAATATTAAAGAACTCCCTTGATACAGGGGACATTTTAAATTCCAGGACAGAAGTCTTCAGACCCTGCTTACACTTCAGGAGATTCCTATCAAAGTCCTGGAACCTACAAGCTGACCGTGTCGATTACAGATAGTGGTCTAAGGGAGACAATCCCTTTCACTTAACCCGTCTCTTATGTCCATGTTTTCAACAACTAGCTAACTAGCTATGAGGTCTTTTCTCTCCGCTTTATGGACATGAAACCCTGGGTAACCCCATAGACTGGCCATAACTATCTTCATCTAATTACTTTACTGCTCTAAAAATTAGTGTGCTTCTCTTTTGGATTTATGATTTGCTGACAATATATATATATATATATACACACACATACACACATGTATATGTAAATGTATATGATGTAGATATTGTAATAATGAAGTCAAATCAAATAGTGGTATTTTTAAATCATCTAATATGTATGTTTCAGGTTTGCATAATAGGAAATGCATCCATTACACAAACCTTCCTCTGTTAAGACATTCCAAAATATTTTGACTTCATTATCACAATTTATAGAACTCAATGCCCACAAACTAGCTGACCTAGACTCCACTTACACAGATACTCTGATAACGATTAGGGGATGGGTGTATTTTTTGTATATGGGAATGTATATATGTTTGTATTTATTTTTACGTGTATGTGTGTGTGTGTGTGTGTGTGTGATGTATAAATGTCCAGCCACCTTCACTTATAAATATACCTGTGTGTTTGTATGTTGAGCCTCACAGAGGAGATGATTAAGAACTGAGACAGCTGGTGAAATGCTGTGCTTGAGAAGATCCATCCAACAAAGTTAAAATCCATGTCCACGACCCCTCCCTCTCCCACAACTCACCCATGCTTACCACCACTGTTTCTCCCTCCTCTCCATTCTTCTCTACTTTCCCCACATACTTACCTGCACACAATATACCCCTGTTAAATCCCTTCCCTTCTCCCTTACTTTTAGCTCCCACTTTCCTTTTGAAACCTTGTGAACTAACACACCTAGCCACCCTCTTCAATTTCTGTAACTTGAGTGTATGGCCTCTTCCCCCTCCTCTCTGTCACATCTTCACTACCTTTCTCTTTCTCTCTCTCTCTCTCTCTCTCTCTCTCTCTCTCTATCTATCTATCTATCTATCTATCTATCTATCTATCTATCTATCTCCTTCTGAGGTAGCCATGTGTCTCTTCTAATGCAAGATGACCTTTTCTGTCCCTCAATATTACTCCCCACCAATTGAAAGGTCTTATCCTGCAAGTTACTTGGTAACCTCACTGCTGCTGGTGTTGTAAAAAGCAGCCAGTTCACTCTGTAAAGTTGTTAGCATTATGAAGGCATCCAGTCAAAGAAAACATGCCAAAACAGACAACAGAGCTTGGTGTAGTCTTCTGACATGCCAGCTCCTGTCAAACTGTCCTATCCATACCAGCATGGAAAACACAACATTAAATGATGATGATGATGATGATGATGATGAAGAAGAAGAAGAAGAAGAAGAAGAAGAACAAGAACAAGAACAAGAAGAACAAGAGGAAGTAGTCAAGTGAAATCATAGTTGTAGCCAATGCTGGTGACACATAACAGGCACCCATGCCGGTGGCAATTAAAACACACTCTTTGAATGTGGGACCTCATGGAGGCAATGATAAATGACCAAGGTCTTTGGTGGTATGTCATGCTTGAGAAGACTCATCAAGCCAAGTGAAAACATAGTTGTTCATATGAGCATGGAAAAGTGAACATTAAACAATGATGACGACGATGATGATGATGACAATGGGCTTCTTTCAGTTTCCATCCATAAAATCTACTCACAAGACTTCAGTCATCCTGGGGCTATAGGAACTGGCACCCATGCTGCATGTAAAAAGTAGCTATTACAATCTTGAAGTGGTTGGTGTTAGGAAGAGCATCCAGCCATAGAAACCATGCCAAATCAGAATGGAGCCTGGTGCAGCTCTCTAGATTACCATTTCCAGTCAAACTGTCTAACCCATGCCAGCATGAAAAGCAGACACTAAATGATGATGATGATGATGATGATGATGATGATGATGATGATGATATAAATATTAGTTTCAAATTTTGGCACAAGGTCAGAAATTTAAGGGAAGGGGCTATGTAAATTAGATCAACCCCAGTGCTCAACTAGTACCTATTTTATTGACCTTAAAAGGATGACATATGACCTTGCAGAATCAGCTGCAAACCCAGAGACAAGTCCAACAAGATGAAGTGGCTGCTGCAGCAAGTGTTGCTGACCATTCTCCATGCCAACATCATCACAGTCATTACTATGGAGTGTGGCTGAGCACACCATTTGTTTTGTGGGGTGCGTGTCCCCTCCCTCCATCTTCCACTGCTTTATCCCCCCCACACAGACACACACTTTTCTTTCTTCTCCTTTCTTATCTTTCTTCTTCCCTGTTTCTCTGTATTTAAATGTTATAAAATTCAATCCCTTAATCCTTTAGCATTTAAACTGGCCATATCTGACCCAAATATTCTACCTGTTTATTGTTCAAACCAGCCAAATCTGACCTCTTACACCTTTACTACAATGTCATTCTAAAAATAAGCAATTATATCATTAAAATCTCAAAGCTATGAGATAATGCATGGATAATTCAAAACAATGTGAATACATAAGCATTACACTTGACAGAATAATCTGAATGCTAAAGAGTTAAGAGATTAGAAGTATTTTCCCCCTCTGAAAGAAACATAGCTGTCACCAAGTAAGAGTAATCACTCCTTTCTTCAAAGTCAGTTCAAGTATTTCTTAGAGTCAACTCTTAAACAAAAGCCTCTGAATTTAACCTACTTTTTTTATAGATCTTTTATGTACTATTCAATAGCAACCAAAACTGTAGCAGCATAACTAACCTAAAAGAAATTTTGACTGAATGACCTATATGTGCTCTGTTTACTATCTTCTAGACCCAATTTTAAATATACACTCCAGTGAACCTGAACAATAACATACTCAGATATATTTCTCCATAGCTACTTAATTCAAGTATTTATGCTATTGCTTTACTAGTGGTTAAGTGTTGTTACAACATTATTCTGTCCCACTCCCCATTATATGTTCTAAAGACCCTAAACAATAAGAAAAATTTCTCACACCAAATATAATTAATCTACCAGAGAGCATCAAATCATTGTTGACTGCAACATTATCCACACATTATTCCTTGTAAAAAGTCCACAGAGAAGGATGTTAGTGTCACCACATTGAATCTGGTCCTGAATGAAAACCTTTGCTACTACTTGTACAAGAGGTGCAAGAGACAAATTCTGACAACCAAGGCCAAAGAGAACCATTTGATGCTGGCAATGAAGCTACTGAAATCATTTTTAATACTCCTCTGTGTATCATACCTCAGAAATATCCTCACCACACTTTCCTCTACCCCCAACCATAAAAAACCTTTCTCAAAACTAAATTAATTTAGCATGATGACAGCTGATTAGCTGAAATTTAAGAATTACTGTCAGCCCTTTTCTTGTAAATATATACATACTAGTTGTCACCCAGCCTTCAACCCAGTCTATACTGTATGCAAATGTATTCAGAAGACATCTATTGTAATGGCCATGTGTCAGATTGTAGTTAAAGTCTGCTAGTCACCACTTTGCATAACAACCTGATTTGTCATTGCTCTGATGTTTCCTGTTCTTTGGAGCAAGAATTTTTGGCTGCGTTACTTTGAAGTTGTTCTGTTAAGACCTGGTTTCTTAAGTGGGCTTTTCTATAGGCTTGAGACTCCAACTTCTGTTGTTTCTGCTCTGGTGTCTTGAGTTTCCTCAAGTTGGCTTGTCTATTGGCTTGAGACTCCAATTTCCATCATTTCTGCTCTGGTGTCTCTTGTTACCTCAAGTGGGCTTACTTGGTTGTTTCAAACTGAAGTCTTACTTCTTATTGCTCTTGTGACTCCACAATATTTTGTTGTCTCTGAGATGGAGCCTGTCCTCACTTGCTTCTTGTGTTTCTCAAGCCCTTTGACTTCTGAAGCATTGGGCTTCAGATGACTGAAAAGCATTATGTTGTCTTCTATGCATCATACTGAATGTTCTAAAGTGAAATATTTAAAAATTCAAAATAAAATGGTATAACGACATACACACATACATGCATACATGCACACCCCCCCCCCACACACACACACACATACGCACACTATCAGGATAGTAAATACACCTCTCCAGGAAGACCTACAGTCATTCTGATAGGGAATCTGGAATGTAAACAAAGAACACAACCATAATGCAACATGGTTAAATGACCCACAAAGTGAGTACTGTGTAAACACCTCTCCCAAAACATATAACATCACCAGTGAAACACTCCTGACAATTATTATGAAACTGCCAAATGGAAAATCTTTTGGGAGAGACCTCATAGTAAGCTACTGGTATAAAAAAGCTTATGTTCTACAGGGAAATGGACGGTGAGTTAGATATACCAGATTGGTTGACAGTTGCACAGATTACTCTTATCCCCAAGAACAAAGAGACTCGTGTGGCCAAAAGCTATCGGCCTATTGCATGTCTGAATGTCAAGTACAAACTGTACACAGGCTGTCTGAATATGTTTCTCCAAGACCATTGCCAAACAAATGATGTAATAACTGATGAACAGGCAGGAGGAAAGAAAGGAGTCTGGGGCTATGCTGGACAGCTTCTCCTCAGCAAAGCTGTCCTTAAGGAAGCCAAGCAACATTGCCACAATCTCTTAATGATGTGGTTACACTACAAGAAACCTTTTGACTCTGTGCCTCACTCATGAGTGATAAAATCACTATACCTTGTCAAAGTACCAGCTACTATAATGAATGCCATTGAAAGGCTGACTGCAAGATTATCCACACATTATTCCTTGTAAAAAGTCCACAGAGAAGGATGTTAGTTTCACCACATTGAATCTGGTCCTGAATGAAAACCTTTGCTACCACTTGTACAAGAGATGCAAGAGACAAATACTGACAACCAAGGCCAAAGAGAACCACTTGATGCTGGCAATGAAGCTACTGAACAAGCTAAGACATCCTGTTGAGCCAGAGATGGTTTGGTTCTTCTACCAGGACCATTTGCACAACACCCAAAACAACGGGTGGCTTACAATCCATGTGATGTCACAATCCATGTGGTGTCCCAAATATCATGAAAACTAAGTTCCTCCAAACTGTGATGGCCTTTGGGTGTGTTTCCAGTGAGGATTATGTCGTGCTGCCTCATATCTTTGAACAGACTTGATATTCAATTCAGATGGCTATATGAAGCTGCTGAGGACGGTGGTCAAACACTTGCTGGATAGGATTGCTGCTGGAAGGCCATGTGTAGCAGCAATATTCAGCTCCTTGTTATAACTCCAGAAAGGATTAGAAGTGGGTGTCAGAGAATTTACATGACTTCACCAGCCCCAATTTTGGGCCTTGTAATTGCTCTGGTTGTAGTCCCATGGATTACTATGTGAGAAGCATGGTTGAGAAAAGCACCAACTGTACTGCATGTAACACCAAAGCCAAGCTGGTAACCAAGATCAAGAAAATTGTCAAAGATCTTACCAGAGACACAGTGAAGAATGCATTTGATGGGTTCTAAGGCTCTTTTGAGACTGTGTTGGAAGCTAAGGGTGCTACTCTGAGTAAACTGATATCTCCCAGCCATAATCTAGCTGGTATTTTTTGAAAATACTTTTAAGTTTGGATGGGATATTGTGTTTTCTTTTCCTTTTATGTAAACTGCCAAATTTAGCCTAAGGACCCTGTGTATTCTTTGATTCCTTATTTTTTTTATCTTTGTATATTTATTATATATTTTTATGGTTTTATTGCTTATATGAGAAGAATTCTTTTATTCTATCTCAGTTCATTATGGAGACAGACGGAATGCTACACTAAAAAATTTGTTGTTATAGAAATAAGCAAAATGACAAGTAAAAAAATCAGGTACTTATTTGAAAAGTCACCTGAGGGGATGCATCTGCACAAATAATGCATGACAAATAATTGTACAGCATCTGACCAGTAAAGTATGGGTGCATGATGAATCAAAACAATCATAGTGATTTTGAATAAACAGTCTCATGAATTCCTCCACGGACACAAAGAAATTCCTGAAGTAAATCAGGTAGCTAAATACTATGGACAGGCTTAAGCAACATACTACAAGGTGTCTACCAAAATATAAAACTATTACTATGTATATATATACCTCATGGAAGGAACAACATACAGATTCCAGTCGGGACACACTTTTGTCATAAAAAATAACTTCACCTGCACATCAAAAAATTTACTTTATGCCATAAGGTGTGAAGGGTGCCACAAAGAATACATAGGGCAAACGAGCCTTACTCTCAGAGAAAGGATGACAGTCCACCGCCAACAATTGAGGGATCCCACCACAAGACAGATACTACTCAGTGGGCACTTAGATCTCTGTGCACAAAACAAGTCCTCCAAATTCCTAGTTTTCCCATTATACCAATGCTCAGACAACACCACTGACCAAACACGAATAAATAGGGAAAATAATCTTATTCAAAAATACATACCACAGCTCAACATACTCTTACAAAAGCCCCCTCCCCAGGTGCACGCCCAAAACAAAGACACACAGATACGCAAAATCACACACACACCAATACAATGCAAACCTCCGACACGAAAACACTTACACACATACACACAATCACAATATCTCCACACTAGAACACAAACCCACATACATTTCAAGAAAAAACACATGCATATATACACTTACAATACAATTGTAGCAACCACAACCAACACCCATATGTAAACAGGTATATGCACACACCTACACACCACTCCGGCAACCACAAATCATATTCACACACGCATATTTGCATACATATGTACACACACATACAAACACCATACGCCTGTTCCCTAGTAAAAATGTCACACACACACTCAAAAGAAAAACACACACAATACAATCCCAACAAACACTCACAAGCGTACATGCACAGAAGCATGCACGCACAATGACACACCTCCCCGACAAATACAAGCCACATAGACGCACTCACACAAACACACCCACACGTATACACACACATACTGTACTAACAATACAAACAAAACTAATCACTCACAATTACAGCGCACACACACATGTACACATATACACCAGGAAACTACACAAACCATACCCACATACACACACATACAAACGCATACCCAGTACCAACATACACGGAACACACATACACATCACCTGGATAAACCCAACGTACAAGAACACCTAATAAATACAACACACACATACATGCTCACACACACATGCACCCTCATGCACACACATACAGTTGCTCCCTCACACACAAACGCACCACAATGACAATTCAAACACAAACATACTTAGAGACACACACAAACTCACGCACACACACACAGCACCCCTGTAAGGACGACCGTACGAACTCATAAAAGGAGAAATGGTGACGAATGGAAAAACAGAGATAAGATGAATAACAGTGATATTTATTATGGCGTTAAAGATGAATGTCTGTGTGTGAGTGTGTATGCGACATATAAGAACATAATCAAAGACAGGCCGTCGTACAAAGAAAAGTATGTATGTGAGTGATACGTGTGTGTATGTGAGTTATTACAGCAGATAGAAAGAGAGTCAATAACACGAGAGCATTTTATACCAGTTCTTGTGTACACAATAGTATGAGTCTGTATGTGAAAGTTGGGGAGGCTCACACACAGACATACATCTTTAACGCCATAATAAATATCACTGTTATTCATCTTATACGGTTGCCTTCTATAGTCTTCATTACTGGTATTTACGAATTCACATATGTTATCGTAGTATAACGTATCATGTATATCATCTCAGATATATTATTTTGTGTTCGACCGTGTGACACGTTTAAATAAAAGGAGTCCTCTGTTTTTCCATTCGTCACCATTTCTCCTTTTATGAGTTCGCACGGTCGTCCTTACAATTGGTGACCCCGACGTGATTCTTGTTATACAGATGTTCGTCGCTGGCTGAGATTCTTGTCTGTTTATTTATCGTGGTGAAGCTGAGTCACCTAACAGAATCGAAGAGAGAGATGTGCTGCGGTGGTTTGGATTGGTGTACATAGTAAGTCGTGTAGACGCTGGTGGAGAAAAGGCTGCTTGGTAGTAATCGTAGAATCGTGTTGCTGATGTGGCGACGGCGGTGGTCATCGTTGGCTGGACGAAGCTGTTGAAGTGGTCGCTGGCTGATTGTTGCTGCTGCTGTCGTGTGGTACACGGAACAGTCTCTAAGAGAAACTGGACCGAAACGAATTTGCTGGGTATGAGTTGCTCTATTTAAGGCGTTAAGGGGGCTCCAAGACGGGAATAGAAAAACACTATCACGTGACCTTATTAAGGGCTGTGATTGGTCAGTTTGCGTTCTGGCAGGAACGGTTCGAAGAAGTTGCCGATTCGAATATTGATCAGTCACGTGATGACAAGGAGATGTTCTCCGCTACGCTCGCGTTTCTTTATATTTAAATGAGAAGAATGGCGATAGCAGTTTTGTATCTAACGGCGATAGGTAGAAAAGACGATAAGTAGTTTCACTACACCCCCACCAACACACAACACAAATAGACATACGCACACATACAGATATACACATACATATCAACCATCACACACACATACGGTTGCTTACACACACACACACCACAAGGGTATTTAAAACAACACACTCACTCAGACAGAGAGAGACACACACTCACTCACGTACACACACACTCACACAAAACACTCCCACGAACACACACAGATGCACACATACATACACACACAGACGCACACATATGTACACACACTCATACATACATACGGTTGCTCTCTCTCTCACACACACACCACAAGGACGATTAAAACAACACATACATACTCAGAAAAATAGATATACGCACACTCTCACGTACACACATCTAACATCCCTACCGACACAAAAAACACACATACACACGCACTCACAAACGCATTCACGCACACACACGAACAAACACATATACACATACACACACATGCGCACACACAACACCCTAACAAATATTAATTACACACTCACACATACACACACGGACACAAACACACATAGAGATGTGCACAAAACCAGTCCCAAAAACCAGTGAACCATGACAGACTAAGTCACAGACCAACCAAAAATTAAAAAATCCTTTTTAACTCTTCTTCCCTGCCACCCCAGCTAGCCAGTCATACTGTCTCTTAAGGCAGCAAAACATTCCCTCAATATACACAAGAGAAAAAAGCCAGGTCAGTTCCTCCTCAACTTTATTCGATTATCAAAGAATATGTATATGTATTTTTCCATATATGTATTTTCATACACTGTTTTTAACATTTTCATCTTATTATCAGAGAATGTGTGATAATCAGTATGTAACACTACAAAGTTCATACAAAGCTTTATACTTTAAATATATTTTATCATCAAAGAATGTATATATGCATTTTAATACTCAAACTGTTTTTTAACATTTTTTATTATTCTCAAAGACTTTTGATAATCTTTTTATAAAAAAGTGAAACCGGTTAAGTAAATAAATATCTTTAAAATAAGTGCATTTTCAAACCTTCTTTCATATATATATATATATATATATATATATATATATATATATATATATATATATATATATATATATATATATATATATAGATATATATATATATAGATATATATATATATATATATATATATATATATATATATATATATATATATATATATATATATATATATACTTTATTTAAAAGCAGCAGAAATATAACAAAAAAAACGTTACTCTGAGTTTCACGTTCCCGTTCATCGGACAGTTTTGTTAGAAATGGAGGAAGGATAACGATGCAATCGAAAGTAATATAAAATTTAAAATTTAAAACACATGGATTCGTCTGATTGGTTGTTTCAAATAAGGGCCATGGATTGGTCGTTTCAATTAACGGTCAATGATGTGTAATTCACAGACCAAATAAATTTAATACAGATACACCCTATTAAAAAATATCGAAGAAAACCTTAAATAGAAAAATAGGCTCCAAATACATATTATAGATAATTAATTATATTCGAATTAACGCTTTAAAATCAAATCAATAAAATAAAGCATATGCTGCATTCAAAATAAAATAAAATAAAATAAAATAAAATAAAATACAATAGGCTATCCACAACATATATATATATATAGATATTTATATATATAGATATATATATATATATAGATATTTACATGTAGATATATATATATATATGTTGTGGATAGCCTTGTATACATACACGCTATTGTATTTTATTTTATTTTATTTTATTTTATTTTATTTTGAATGCAGCATATGCTTTATTTTATTGATTTGATTTTAAAGCGTTAATTCGAATATAATTAATTATCTATAATATGTATTTGGAGCCCATATAGATGTATATATATATAGATGTATATATATATAGATGTATATCATCATCATCATCATCATCGTTTAACGTCCACTTTCCATGCTAGCATGGGTTGGACGATTTGACTGAGGACTGGTGAAACCGGATGGCAACACCAGGCTCCAGTCTGATTTGGCAGAGTTTCTACAGCTGGATGCCCTTCCTAACGCCAACCACTCAGAGAGTGTAGTGGGTGCTTTTACGTGTCACCCGCACGAAAACGGCCACGCTCGAAATGGTGTCTTTTATGTGCCACCCGCACAAAGGTCTCGGTCAGTAGTCATCGCCTCGGTGAGGCCCAATGTACGAAGGTCTTGCCTCACCACCTCAGCCCAGGTCTTCCTGGGCCTACCTCTTCCACGGGTTCCCTCAACTGTTAGGGTGTGGCACTTTTTCACGCAGCTATCCTCCTCCATTCTCACCACATGTCCATACCAGCGCAATCGTCTCTCTTGCACGCCACAACTGATGCTTCTAATGTTCAGCTTTTCTCTCAAGATACTTACACTCTGACGGGTATTCACATTGACATTACACATCCAACGGAGCATACTGGCTTCATTCCTTGCGAGCTTACGTATGTCCTCAGCAGTTACAGCCCATGTTTCACTGCCATGTAGCATGGTTGTTCGTACGCATGCGTCATACAGTCTGCCTTTTACTCTGAGTGAGAGTCCCTTTGTCGCCAGCAGGGGTAAGAGCTCTCTAAACTTTGCCCAGGCTATTCTTATTCTAGCAGCTACACTTTCAGCGCACCCACCCCCACTACTAACTTGGTCGCCCAGATAGCGGAAGCTATCGACTACCTCTAGTTTTTCACCCTGGAATGAGATAGAAGTTGTTTCCTGTTTGTTTACAGTCTTTATTGCACCTGAACATCTGCCACAAACAAAAACTAACTTGCTAGTTAACCTGCCTTTGATGTTGCTGCACCTCTTATGTGTCCATAGCTTGCACCGGGTACATCTTATAGAGTTACTACCTACTCCTTTTCTACATACTGAGCAGGGCCATCTACCTGAAGGGGTTTGTGTTTTATCTACCTTCCTACTTATTAGGATTTTGGTTTTAGCTAGGTTGACTCTAAGGCCCTTCAATTCTAGACCTTGCTTCCACACCTGAAACTTCTCCTCTAGTTCTGATAGTGACTCCGCAATTAGGGCAAGGTCATCAGCATAGAGGAGCTCCCAGGGGCAACCTGTCTTGAACTCCTCTGTGATTGCCTGGAGGACTATGATAAATAAGAGGGGGCTGAGGACGGAACCTTGGTGGACCCCTACCTCTACCCGGAATTCATTGCTGTACTCATTTCCAACCCTCACCTTACTGGCAGCATCTCTGTACATGGCTCGCACAGCTCTCACTAACCATTCTTCTATCCCAAGTTTCCTCATTGACTACCAGATAAGGGATCGGGAGACCCTGTCAAAGGCTTTCTCCATGTCAACGAAAGCCAGGTACAGAGGTTTATCCTTAGCTAGGTATTTCTCCTGCAACTGTCTCACTAGAAATAAGGCATCAGTAGTGCTTTTACCTGGCACGAACCCAAACTGCATCTCATCTAAATTGATTCGCTCCCTAATTAGTTGGGCTATGACCCTCTCTGTAACTTTCATAACCTGATCTAACAGCTTGATGCCTCTGTAATTATTTGTATCTAAAGCGTCACCTTTACCTTTGTAGCAGTTGACTATGATGCTGCTACACCAGTCATTGGGTATGACTCCTTCGTGTATCACCTGGTTCGTAATACGGGTGACTAGGCTATAGCCAACACTGCCAGATATTTTGAGCATCTCTGCAGTGATTCCTGATGGGCCGGGGGCTTTCCCGGTCTTCATACTCTTAATTGCTTTATCTACCCTGGTACTATCAACTCGGATAGCTGGTCCCTCTATTGGGTCGACATACGGCAGGCTCTCTTTCTCCCATTCATTCTCTTTATTAAGCAATCTATCGTAGTGGCATCTCCAGACCTCTTTCTTTGCATCCTCATTTAATGCAAGCATACCATCATCCATGCGAACACATTTCTCTCCTACAACATCACTATTCTCTCTCCTACACTGTCTTGCAACACGAAATACCTCGAGTCTTTGGTCCTCACGGCGCAGAACATTGGCAAATCTTTCCTTATCTGCTTCCCCTCTGGCTAAATAAACCTGTCGCCTAGCCTCCCTTCTGGCACATTGGTACAATTCCCTGCTACCACCGTTCTTCCAGTCCTTCCAAGCCTGTTTCTTTTGTCTAATAGCCCTGTCTACCTCCTTGTTCCACCACCACGTTACTCTGGGTCGGGAGGGGACCTTACACCACCCACAAATCTGGTCGGTGGCTTTCAACAGGTTGTCCCGCAGAAATCTCCAATTGTCTTCCACGTTGTATGATGCTATATCCCCTTCTATTTCGTTAAATGCTTCAAGTAACTTGTCTCTAAGTCTCTGTCCGTTTGCAGGGTCTTTAAGCTTCCCCACCCTTCTCCTCCAAGCCTGTCTAATTCTGGGCACCCATTTTGCCTTGATCCCAAAGTCGCTAACTACTAATCTATGTTGTGGGGTACATTCTTTGCCAGGGTAGGTTTTGGCATTTATAAGCCGCCCTCTTTCCCTATTTCTGGCGAGGATGTAGTCGACTTGGCTAGAGTGTCTGCCGGAGCGGTAGGTGACTAGGTGACTGGCAGGTTTCCTGAAGTTGGTATTGCAGACCATAAGATCGGTTGCATCACAGAACTCCAGCAGTCTGGTTCCCTCCTCGTTGCGGGAACCGAAGCCATAGCCTCCATGTATGCCATGGAAGCCTCCAGCACGACGTCCGACATGACCGTTGAAGTCTCCAGCCACAAAGAGAAGGTCCCTGTCACTCGTCGACGAGGTAGTTTGCAAGAGGGTGTCATAGAATTGGTCTTTCAGACCATCTGGTAGCCCCGGTTGAGGTGCATAGGCTGAGATGACAGTAGCTAATCTATGATGAAGCACTAGTCTGATCTTAAGTACTCTGTCACTTACTCTAACGACCTCGATTACCTTATCCACCCATTTCTCCGCTAGAAGTATTCCTACGCCCCCGACCCCGTCAGTGTTCCCTGCCCAGAAAATCTTGTACCTGTGTTCTTTGCCTGTGAGGAACCTCGCAGAACCTCCTCTCCATCTTACTTCCTGGATGCAGCACATATCTACGAGTCTCCGTTCAAGCATCTCAACAATTTCACCAGATCTACCTTTCAGCGTGCCGACGTTGAGAGTGCCAATCCTAACAGTATGGGTGTTGGGGGTGTGGGCCTGTAGCCTGGGAAGGGGAAAAGCAGTGTCGTGTAGCTGAAAAGAAAACTTGCAATTGGAAGAATTCATAAGCAAAAGCAAAACAGTACCTACAACCTGCAAACATTTCTCAAACTTAATGCGCTACCCAAAGGTAGGGGAGAGGATGGCCAAGGCCACTAGATGGGTTCCGGGAGACAGCCGAGGATGACAGGATGACAGAGGAATGAACTTCCGGTGGAGGGGGTGGGAGGGCGGGTTACCGTCAGCGAGTAGATAGGGCTCTTAATTGTAGATTTTAAATATTTGAGCGACAACAATGCATAAATCGTAATTTTTAAAAGAGCAATGAATTCTAGGTGAATAGAATATAACGTAGCATGAATTTAGGAAGCTTAGAAAATGAATAAGTATGAATTTAAGACAACAACTGAATTCAATTGAATTTCATGGAGAGAAACAAGATAAATAATAGAGGGCAAACTAAAGCGCGAAGGTATGAGATGTTTGAGGCCGTAAATAAATAAAAATCTCTATCTTATCTGCATCTTGGAGACTTCGTCGTAGTATGTCAGCGGAGAGAAGGGATTGAGATAATTTAGAATGGATTTCTCATTTATATATAGCCAGAACCTGAAGACCTTAAGGAAAAACTACGAGAGAGAGAGAGAGAGAGAGAGAGAGAGGATGGAGGGGTAGACAGAGGCATGGCGGGAGAAAAGATCATCATCATCATCATATATATATATATATATATATATATATATATAAAGAGAGAGAGAGAGAGGGGGGGACCAGTCAAGCAGCACATCACGCTGTAATTCTTGGGCTGAGAAATCAACACTTAAAAGCCATAATTTTAAGGAGCGATAAGAATTTTTGAATAAAGGAAAATGGGTAGGGGTGGGTATGTCAGCGAGTAGATAGGGCTCTTAATTGTAGATTTTAAATATTTGAAATATATATATATATATATATATATATATATATATATATATATATACAGATGTATAAGTATACATGTATATGCACACGTATATGTATAGATACATATATAGATATAGATCTATATGCATACATGTAAATTTGGAAATTATATTCTATGCATAACGGCCATAACCCCATGAAAATTCATATATTTTTGATGTTGATGAAATTTTGACCATACATATTACACACAAACAAAGTAATATTTCTAAAATTTCATCTTCTTAGAAGTTACAAACACCCCTTCATGGGGACTTCACACCCCTCATAAACACTCTACCACAGCTACGAATAACTGTTGAGAACCCTTTCAGACCTGTCTTACATTCGAACCGGAATCTCAAAAACATTGTCCCCTTACATCTCATTCTCATTTAAGTACCACGACAAGCAAATAAAAATTACTTGTCATGATGATACAATGGAAGATGGTAACAGACATTAACCACATGCATCCTTGTCAAGTGAAATATATTGTCATCCACTTCAACTGTAACCTTCCTACCGTACCCACCGTTCTAACAACCCCACACGACAATAGCACCACTTAACCGCTATCTCAAAAATATTGCCCCCTTACATCTCATTCTCATTTCCTTACCACCACAGTGAAATAAAACTTACTTCCCACTAGGGGACAATGGAACACGGTAACAGATATTAACCAGATACTACCTTCTCAAGTGAAATATATTGTCATCCACTTCACCTCTAACCTTCCTAGCGTACGGAGACTTAAAATGATCCCACACCACTATAGCACCACTGATATCTTCATCCTTCTAGCTGACTGCTTTCTTATATATACGAAAGAATTCATTTCCAGGCAAATAACATTGGGAACGAAATTCATAATCACTGTCTCCTCTCCTCTTACAATTTCTATCATCCTCTCTTCACAACATTGCTATATCAAAGCAATACTGACCAACTAAAGCACATTCATTCATTCTGCTGAATTCGTTTCTAAATTGCATCAATATTTCACATTTCATTGATATTTCTAACATGCGTTGCTACCACGTAACGACTTTTCGTAAATACCTGTTCTCTATTTTATACATTTTCATCTCTTTTCAATTTCTTTCCGCAACAATAGGGGAACACGGTACTTGATAACGAGTGAAAACACTCACACTTTCTATACTTCTCCTTACTGAACGCGTGCCAGTGCACGCATTACATTTTACCGACTTCCTTTCCGCCTTCTTCAATAATGCGGCCCTGCAGACCTAATAACTTACCTACAATCATTCCTAAACTCATTTTACTAATGAAATATGAAATATTTCACTGCTATTTCTAGCACGCGTTCGTCACACGTAACGGCTTCTCGCACATACCTGTTCAGTGATAGCACAACGTCTTACAAATAACAACCAATTTGGTTACTGTCTACAAGTATACCTGCATATCAACTCAAAACAATTTCCTTCATTTCTTTTCCAGCCGATTCATATATTTACCATAACGGGCATTCAAATTATGCACAAATAATACCTTTCCTTCTCAGTTCCATCTCCCTAATCCTAATTTCTACATTTTCACTTTTTTCACGCTTATTCCATACTTCTTCCCTAATTCGGACGCCAAGCAATCTTTTGCATTGCTTCACTCAATTTCTTACATTTTCATCTCTTTTCAATTTCTTTTATTTACAATAGGGGAACAGGGTTCTTGATAACGACTGAAAACAATCCCACTTTCTCCACTCCTTACTGATACGCGCGCCACCATGTAACAGCTTCTCGCAAATAGCTGTTCAGTGGTAGCACGACGTCTTACAAACACAAAGTAATTCCATTAGTGTCTCAAGCTACACCTGCATATCAACTCCTAACTATTCTCTTTCTTTCTTTTCCAGCCCATTCATATGTCTTCCATCACGGACATTCAAATTATGCTACAATAATACCTTCCTTTTTCTATTCCCTGTCACGACTCCTACTTTCCACATTTTCATTTCTTTCCAAATAATTCCATACTTCTTCCCTAATGCTGGCGCCGAGCAATCTTTTACATTTATTCGCTTCATTTCTTACATTTCCTATTCTTTTCCATTTCTTTCATTAACAATAGGCGATAACACTCCCACTTCTTTCACTTCTTACTGAAATGCGTACCACTGCACACATACAAATTTAACGATACTTTTTTCCTTCTTCCTTCATGTGGACCTGCACACCGACTAACTTGCCTATGACCATTCCTACACTCACATGCAACATCAACAGCAGCTTCGACACCACCAGCACAAATAAACAAACCTAATCAATTCATCCAATTGCTCTTTCATTAACCCTTTCCCTATCCAATCTATATGGCAGACCAGACATGCCTTGACAAACAACACCCAAAATTCATGTCCACACAAACGATAACTTTCCCAACGCATTTCATTACCACTTTCTCCTTTCCTATTACCATTTCTCTCGCTGTGCCTTTCACAACTGTTGCCATTTTCATGTCATAACACTAACATCATGTTAGTGGACACATTTACCGTTCTAATACCACTTCATTATTACTGCAGCAGTTGCAAGTTTGCAAATTATCTACACTTACATAATAACCATTCAATTAATATTTCATACTTCACAGTGTATCTCACTGCATTTCATCGTGCTTATTTTAGATCATGCCCCGAAGAAAGACTTCTTCAATTGGACGCAAAACTGTGAAAGCTGCAACATCATCAGCAAGAAGGGCAAATGAATCGTCATTTGAAACTGACATTAGATGATCACAAAATGCTGAACGTACAGCCACTTCAAGAACACTCCAAACAGATCACCAGCGTACACTTTGACGAACTGCTGATGCTGCCTCAACTGTTGCTGCACGAGCTGCAGAGACTCTACACCAGCGTCAAATTCGACAAAGTGCTGATGCTGCCTCAACTGCTGCTGCTGCATGAGCTGCAGAGACTCTACACCAGCGTAAAGTTCGACGAAGTGCTGATGCTGCCTCAACTGCTGCTGCACTTGCTGCAGAGACTCAACACCACCGTCAAATTCGACAAAGTGCTGATGCTGTCTCAACTGATGCTGCCTCAACTGCTGCTGCCTCAACTGCTGCTGCACGAGCTGCAGAAACTCAACCCTAACCTTCATTATGATTGTCACCCAGATATAAACATTGGAAATATGTCCATCACTTACTCTTTCTGTAATGCTAATAAGTGGTCCAGAGAAACTCCTGCTATGTGTTGCGCTAATGGAACAGTTAATCCCACTCCGCTGCAGGATCCACCACAGCTGTTAAAGTCACTCTACACTGGCACAAATACAGAGTCGAAACATTTCCTAAATAACATCCGCAAGTACAACTGCATTCCAAATGACATCTTTCAGCGCTAATGTTGTTCAAGAAGGTGGGTTTATGCCAACTTTCAAAGTGCAGGGACAGGTTTACCATAGGATAGGATCACTCAAACCTGCTGAAAATAAAGATCCTCAATTCCTTCAACAGTACTTTGTATGTAAATTTACATGAACAAGCCACCCAACGAAACACCATTTCCAATGGTACTAAATTTCAATTGATAATGCAACCACAAGACCTTCTACACCAGACAAACAGCTACATACACAGCTTCAAGTATGCCTTGGAAACAGAAGCTTCTTCTAATTTCAATGTTAGCATAGATGCTCAGAAAAGACCATCTACAGAACATGCAGGCCGTTACAATGCACCCACATGCAATGAAATAGCTGTACTCCTTCACGGTGAACAGCACAATCCCAGAGACATTGTCTTTAGGCGACGTGACACCACCCTCCAACGAATTACAGAAACACACCGATCATACGACACACTTCAGTATCCACTTCTGTTTGTTTACGGTGAGGGTGGCTACCACATCGGTATACCACAGCAACATCCACAAAATCGTAATGAATATCTCAACAAACCAGTATCCTGCATGAACTTCTACTCATACCAATTTATGACACAAAACAACTCCTGTAATCACCTCCACCAGTCTCGAGATCTATTTTATCAATTTGCAGTTGATATGTGCGCAAAAATGGAATCAGAGAGATTGTGTTTCATCAGATCACATCAACAAAAATTGCGCTCTGACAGCTACATCCATCTCCAAGATGCCATCAACAATGATGCTGCTCCAACAAGCATAGGAAGACTTTTCATCTTGCCTTCCACATTCACTGGAAGTCCCCGATATATGCATGAAAGAACACAGGATGCAATGACCCTTGTCTGCCATCACGGCAGGACTGACTTACATGCAATCCCTAGTGGAAGGAGATTCAGGCCGATCTCTTCTTCATTCAAAAGCCTAAAGACAGGCATGACCTCCTCGTCTGAGTTTTCCATCTGAAATTAATTACTTTCATGGAAAGTTGAATTAATATTTTTTCTTAATTGATATTTTAATATATTTGTGTTAAATATAATTTTTTTATAATTAATTAAATAAATTTCTTTGAATTGGTTAAAGAAAAATATAATGTTAAAATGAGTACTATTGTGTTCAGTATATTTATTAGGTTAATAATTTAATATATTGAAATTTAAGGTTATTAATATATGTATATACATGTTATAAATTAAGTAAAGTAAAGGAATTTGGCAAAAGTTAATTTTGCCTGTTTATCAAAAACACGTCCCTTTGAGTTTTTTTAATAGAGAGTTGGGCCTGCTCGGTGATTAATATTTAACAGCTGTGGTATTATAACTGTACTAAGGTAGCATAATAATTTGCTCTATAAATTGGGGCTAGAATGAATGGTTTGATGAAAATTTGACTCTCTCTATTTTATTTATTAGAAATTAATTTTTATAGCGAAAAGGCTTAGATTGTTTAAAGGGATGAAAAGACCCTATTGAGCTTTTATTATTGTTTAAACTATATATATATATATATATATATATATATATATATATATATATATATATATAAAATTTATTAAGAATTAATATATATATATATATATATATATATATATATATATATATATATATATATATATATATATATATATATATATTTATTAAGAATTAATATTTAATTTTGGTTTACAAGACAAATGTTTTATTTAAACTATTATGACGTTTGTATGATTATAAATAATTGTTGTTGATAGGAATATATATATATATATATGTCGGTTGTTTGTATTATCATTTCAATGAAAAACATATTTTGAATATTTTATTGGGTTTTGAGGTGTTGACATTAAGAGATTTTTCTATATTTTTTCTTTAGGTATAATTAGTTTAAATTTATATTTGGTTATTATTGTGGTTGTTTTTGGGGTTTGTGAGGCTACTTTAGGATTGTCATTATTAGTTAGATTTATTCAGTTACATGGAAATGATTACGTTTTAAGATTGAGGGTTTATAAATTATAGGTATATTAATAGGAATTGTTATATTCTTATTTCAAATTTTTGATTAAAGTGAGAATTATGTTTGTGATATATAATGAGTTTTAGATTTATAAGATTAAAATATTTAAAAATTGATTATAGGGGAATAAGAGAGTTTTTTTTTGTTTTTTGTTTTTTGATAAAATATCAAGGGTTTTGATTTTATTATGATTTTGGACAAGTAGTTTAATGTTATTATCTAGATATAAATCAGTAAAAAGAATAGATAATAAAGTAAGGATTTTTTTCTTTTGTGTTTCAGTATTATGTTTTGTAGTAATTGTATTTTTTTAGTAAAGAATTTAATTATGTTTTATTTGTTTTTTGAAATTTCATTAGTTCCTACTTTATTATCGATTTTAAGTTGGGGGTATCAACCTGAGTGGTTACAAGCTGGTATATATATGATGTTATATACAGTTAGAGCTTCTTTACCTTTGTTATTATGTTTATTATTATGAGGGTATTGAGAGGGATCTTATAGAATAAATGTAATTAGCTTATTGTTTGTTAATAATGTTAGGTTATATTGAGTTGTTGGATTATTATTGGCTTTTTTAGTGAAGTTGCCTATTTATTGTTTTCATTTATGTGGAAGTTCCTGTTTCAGGATCAATAATTTTGGCTAGGGTATTGTTGAAGTTGGGAGGTTATGGAATTATACAGTTTATAGGTTTATTTAAGTTTTGGGGTAGAAGTTATATAATTATGTTACTTGTTGTTTGTTTATGAGGGGAGTTAACTTCTATTATTTGTGTTGGTCAGAGAGATATAAAAAAATTAATTGCTTATTCTTCTATTGGTCATATAGGGGTGATATTAGCAGGAATAATTAGAGGATTTATTGTTGGTTGAGAATGGGCTATTTTGATAATGGTTTGTCATGGATTATGTTCTTAAGGGTTGTTTTGTTTAGGTAATTTAATTTATGAAAAAATCAATAGTCGAAGATTATTTTTGTGTGGGGGTATAATTAATTCTAATCCTATGATGAGATTATTAATATTTTTGTTGTATATTTGTAATATAGTGGTTCCTCCATTTATTAATTTAATTAGGGAAATTATATTGTATGTTTCTATATATATATATATATATATATAATTTATTTATTGTTTTTTAGTGTAATAATGGTATTTTGGGGAGGTTTATATAATCTAATTTTTTATGTTAGAGTTGATCACAGTCAAATGATAAGATTTATAAAGGTTTTAAGGATTAATAAAAGAAATGAAAATTTATTATTGTTTTTACATATTATTCCTTTGTTAATATTTATTTTGAATGTTAGATACATTAGGGGAGTTAGTTTTTAATTTAGTAAAATTAGTTTATATAAAAATACTAGGTTGTGGGTTTAGAGAAAAAGTTAATTTATTTTACTATGGGTAAATTAAAATTAGAAATTTTTTTAGTATTATGTTAATGTCAGTTTCTTTTTTTTTTAAATTATATTTATGTATTTAATTTTGAATAATTGTTGTTATATTATTTCATGGGAAATTTTTAATGTTATAAGGTTGTTTGTTGAATTACATATTTTATTTGATTGAGTAAGTTGTAGTTTTAGAAGATTAGTTTGTTTGATTTCTAGATCAGTATGTATTTTTAGAGTTAGATATATAAAAGGGGATGTTAATGTTAAGCGGTTTATAATAGTCATCATCATCATCATCATTGTTTAATGTCTGCCTTCCATGCTAGCATGGGTTGGACGATTTGACTGAGGACTGGCGAACCACACGGCTACACCAGGCTCCAATCTGATTTGGCAGAGTTTCTACAGCTGGATGCCCTTCCTAACACCAACCACTCCGAGAGTGTAGTGGGTGCTTTTTTTAGATGCCACCAACACAGGAGCCACCGACACAAAGGCCAGTCAGGCGGTATTGACAACGGCCGCACTCAAAATGGTGTATTTTACATGCCACCTGCACAAGAGCCAGTCCAGCGGCACTGGCAATGACCTTGCTTGAATGTTTTTCACGTGCCACCGGCACAAGTGCCAGTAGGGCGACGCTGGTAAAGTTCATGCTCAAATGGTGCTATATACGTGCCACTGGCACGGAAGCCTGACAGCTGCTCTGGCAATGATCATGCTCAGAGAGTGCTCTTAGCGCTCCACTGGAACAGGTGCCATCAAGATTTTGATTTCACTTGCCCCAACAGGTCTTCACAAGCAGAGTTTAGTGTCCAATGAAGAAGAGGTTGGCATGGGTGCCAGTCATCGAATTTGGTTCGATTTTGATTTCACTTGCCTCAACAGGTCTTCGCAAGCGGAGATTAGTGTCCAATGAAGGAAAGGTACGCATAAGTGGGCCTCGGATTATGGTCTCACTTGGCTTGCCAGTTCTTCTTACGCACAGCATATTTCCAAAGGTCTCGGTCACAAGCCATTGCCTCAGTGAGGCCTAATGTTTGAAGGTCATGCTTCACTACCTCATCTCAGGTCTTCCTGGGTCTACCTCTTCCACAGGTTCCCTCAACTGCTAGGGTGTGGCACTTTTTCACACAGCTATCTTCATCCATTCTCGCCACATGACCATACCAGCGCAATCGTCTCTCTTGCACACCCCAACTGATGCTTCTTAGGTCCAACTTTTCTCTCAAGGTACTTACACTCTGTTGAGTATGCACACTGACATTACTCATCCATCGGAGCATACTGGCTTCATTCCTTGCAAACTTATGCATGTCCTCAGCAGTCACGGCCCATGCTTCACTGTCATGTAGCATGGCTGTTCGTACACACGCGTCATACAGTCTGCCTTTTACTCTGAGCGAGAGGCCCTTTGTCACCAGCAGAGGTAAGAGCTCTCTGAACTTTGCCCAGGCTATTCATATTCTAGCAGCTACATATTCAGTGCACTCTCCCCCACTACTAATTCGGTCACCTAGATAACAGAAGCTATCAGCTACTTCTAGTTTTTCTCCCTGGAAAGTGGCAGAAGTTGCTTTCTGCACATTTTCAGTGTTTATTGCTCCTGAACATCTGCCACATACAATAACTAACTTCCTAGTTAGCTTTCCTTTGGTATTGCTGCACCTCTTATGTGTCCATAGTTTACACTGGGTACATCTTACAGAGTTTCTACCTACGCCTTTTTCTACAGATCGAGCAGGGCCATCTACCTGAAGGGGTTTGTGTTTTGTCTACTTTCCTACTTATTAGGACTTTGGTTTTAGCTAGGTTGACTCTAGGGTCCTTCGATTCTAGTCCTTGCTTCCACACCTGAAACTTCTCCTCTAGTTCTAATAGTGACTCAGCAATTAAAGCAAGGTCATCAGCATAGAGGAGCTCCCAGGGGCATCCTGTCTTGAATTCCTGTGTTATTGCCTGGAGGACTATGACAAATAGGAGGGGCTGAGGACTGAACCTTGGTGGACCCCTACCTCTACCTGGAATTCTTCACTGTACTTGTTGCCAACCCTCACCTTACTGACAGCGTCCCTGTACATGGCTCACAGAGCTCTCACTAACTATTCTTCTATCCCAAGTTTCCTCATTGACCACCAGATAAGGGATCGGGGGACCCTGTCAAAGGCTTTCTCCATGTCAACAAAAGCCAGGTACAGAAGTTTATCTTTGGCTAGGTATTTCTCCTGAAGCTGTCTTACCAGAAATATAGCATCAGTGGTGCTTTTCCCTGGCACGAACCCAAACTACATCTCATCTAAACTGACTCTCTCCCTAATTAGTTGGGCTATGACCCTCTCCGTTACTTTCATTACCTGATCCAACAACTTGATACCTCTGTAATTATTTGTATCTAAAGCGTCACCTTTACCTCTGTAGCAGTTGACTATGGTGCTGCTACACCAGTCATTGGGTATGACTCCTTCGTGTATCACCTGGTTAACAATACGGGTAACTAGGCTATAGTCGACACTGCCAGATATTTTAAGCATCTCTGCAGTGATTCCTGACGGGCCGGGGACTTTCCCTGTCTTCATACTCTTAATTGCTTTATCTACCATGGTACTATCGACTAAACAAAATGATACCAATCCTAACCTATCCCATCCTAAAATTAAACTAACAAATCTTGGAATAAAAATCAAAAAGTTTATAAACAAAACGAATAATATTAATCACCCCCTCCACCAGTACTGGAAGTTCCTATCCTCTCCACCAGTACCGGAAGTTCCTATCCTCTCCGATCCTTGGGTTGTCTCCCATGAACACTTTTAAAGGCTTCACGCCACCCCCCCACCCCAACAGCATGATATTGCTTCCACATCCACCTATTCGCCAGATTTAGCACCTGAAAACTTACATCTCTTCCCCAAGATGAAAATGCAGCTCAAAGGTTGCCCTTTTAACACCATTGTCAAGATCCAGAGTGAATTGCAGAAGGTCCTTGACTCATTTATGGAAAACAACTTCCAGGCTGGATTCCAAAAGCGGCAGGAAGGCTGGGACCAGTGTATTGCTGTGCAAGGTGAGTATTTCGAAGGAGATGATGTTAAAACTTATGTAAATAAGTTATTTTTTATTAAACATAACAAGTCCAGGAACCTTTTGACACCACCTCATATATCCAGTAAAGCATATTGGCTTCATTTCTTTCAAGTCTTTGCATGCCCACGGTAGTCACAGCCCATGTCTCACTGCCATGTAGAATAGCTATTCATACACAGACATCATACAATTTGCCTTTCACTCTAAGGGAGAGGCACTTCATTACTAGCAGAGGTAGTACTTCTAAGGATCCCCGCTGACTTTTGAGGGAATCTATTTTTGTACATTCTAAATGTTTAATGTCCCTGCACATCTGCCACATGTAAAGACTACTTTCTCTGTTAATCTTCTGGTAATACTGTTACACCTCTTATGTGTCCATAGCTTGCACTGGGTACACCATATGGAGTTTCTCCTGATACCTTTTCTGCATAGTGAGCAGGGCCATCTCCCTGAAGGGATCTATTTGTTTATTTTCCAACTTATTAGGATTATGTTGTGGGGTATATTCTTCACCAGAGAAAGTCTTTGCATTTATGAGTAACCATGCATCTCATTTTCTGGTGAGAATGTAATCAATTTTACTAGCATGGCCATCCAATTGGTAGATTATCAGGTGACTGGCTGGCTTTCTGAAGTTTGTGTTGCAGATCATTAGGTTATTTTGAACCACAGAACTCCAGTAGCCAATTCTATGGACCCTGTGTACACCATGGAAGATACTCAGGAGTCACCTAACATGTCCATTGAAATCAACAGCCATGAAGATGAGGTCATTGTCATTTGTCTTTGAGATAACCTGCAGAAGAATATCATAAAAATGGTTCTTTTGTTCATTTGGCAGACCCGCTTTTGGTGGGGCATAGGCAGAGATAATTGTTGTTGTACTACACTGAAAAAGTACCCTAAGCTTAAGTACTCTGACTACCTCAATCACCTTATCCACCCATTTCTCTGTTAGAAATATGCCAACACCACCTACGCCATTAGTTACCTTCCCAGAAGATTTTATACCTATATTTCTTGCCTGTGAGGAACCTGGCTGAAGCTTCACTTCACCTTACTTCTTGAATGCAACACACATCAACGTGTCTCCATTCAAGCATCTCAACAATCTCACCAGAACTACCTTTCAATGTGCTTACATTAACAGTGCCAACTCTGAGGAAGTGGAAATAGATATGGGAGGGAACATGGAGAGGGATAACAGCGTCCAATATCTGAAAAGAAGATTTTAATGAACATTTGCCAACTGACTTGTCATATCAGTTGTCCTTGCATTAATCTACCATCATCCATTCATGGTACAATTGCTGCTTCTATTGAATGAGTGCAATACAAGCATTGTTTAATATACACTATTGATACAAACATAAATACATAAATAAAAAAAAATAGTGAATTGATTAATTCATTATAAGTAGAGAGAAAAGAATATTTATCTATCTAGGTTGACCCTCAGGATGCCCCAAGACTGTTTCCACAAGTTTTCCTCACTCATTTCAATCTTCCACAATGAGAAAAGAATAGTCAGTTTGTTAACTAAATAAGTAATGCAGTCTTACTTTGGTGTATGTAGTAATGTGGATGAGACTACTGGGGAGAAGCTTTCTGGTAAAGAGGAGAGATTTCCAGTATAGGTAATGGGATATAAAAATGGATATATGTTGATAGATAGGCATCTTTATGCAGCTCAGTTTAGGTCTGTGGCTACATGTATGTATCTATGCGTATCATGTATAGTTATATTCATGTGTATATCAGTGTGCCTGTGTTTTGTAAACACGCAAGTGCACTTATGTGTGCATTTTGTGCATATACATACACATCTATACATATGTATATATATGTGTATGCCTGGATCTATGTATATATATATGTATGTACTCCGTTTCCTTTCTTTTCCTCCGATATATTGGGTATGAACATGTCAATACACTATCTGTTCAAGTTGTAGAAATTCCTATTAGCACATGGAAGTGTGTGGGGGTGTGCACACAGACATGTGCATGCACACACACACACACACACACACACACACATACTAGTTAACCACCACATAGTTCAATTGTCCCAAAATCTTCCTTCATCTCTTAAATAAATTTTATGACCTCACACTCTCTTGTTCTCCTCCTGCTACTTCCACTCATCAGTTTATCAGTACATATGTATCTACCTGTCTCTTTGCACCAATCTTTTATTTCTGCATGTCTCCATGTGTGTGTGTGTGTGTGTGTGTGTGTGTGTGTGTGTGTGTGTGCATGTGTGCGTGTGCACGTCTGTGTATCTTTGCACTCTGTGTGTGTGTGGTTCTGTGTTTGCATACATGTTTTTTCAAGCACTTGCGCATGCTTATGTATAAATATATTTTTCTGATTTTTTTCTACTTTTTCTTCTAGCAAATCTAACTGCCTTTTGGACACACTTTTCCATATACATTAGCAATAACTTTCTCATTGGTAATGTTTTCCCTCTATACTCTGAAAATGTAATTCTTTTTTTCCCAATAAATTGAACTTCATATTCGAGGTTCTGATGAAACTATAGGATCTTATCCAGGCATTCAACTAAGAGTCCTCTGTAACTTATAGCAGAAACGACAATAAGCTAATAAAGTTCATAACATAACCTTTGTTTTTCCTCTGTCATCTCTTTTTGTATCATGTGTGTGTGTGTGTGTGTGTGTGTGTGTGTTTACATGTATCACCTCACTCATTGACTCATATATATGCAGGAAGCAGAAATGAAGTGCTGTGGCTTTCAATGGTGAGAAAAATATCAACTTCAATCAAAACACAAAGCAGGATTGTGGATTAGTGACCTGAATAGCCTCTTAAAACACTGACCAACAATTGGGAAATAAGTAAACGATAATGGTAAAAAATAACAAAGCAGGTTATTCATTTTTAATTCCTTTCTTTTATCTAATGGTTTATTGTTCAAACAGGTTTTCCCTTATGTAATGTAACTGTGATGGTAGGGTATAAAGAGAAGAAAAATATAAAATTTATATAAATACAGTTTTATATCCTTTTTTATATGTCTTTTACACTATACATTTAACCCTTTTGATACCAACCAGCCAAAGAATGCCTTGGTTCTATAATAAACTTTCTGTTTTAGAAGTGATTTAAATTAAAACTTTCCTTTAAAATTTTGTTTGTTTATGTTACAAACACCAGCTTCATAATGGCAAAAGTATTCTATTAAACTCTTCGTTATTTTCAAAATTCAATCAAAGGCAGTGTATTTCAACAAAAATATGACAACAAAAGGGATAAAGAGACCTAAATTAAAAACTTCCATCAAAATTTCATGTTAATTTATGTTACAACACCAGCTTAATAATGACCTTACTAAATTATTCATTATTTTCAAAATTAATAGAAACAAAGGCAGTATATTTCAACAAAGGGATCTAAGTTTTTAAGACTTGGCTACTGTTTCTAGTAGGTCAAGTACCATGTTATATCTTACATTGCAATGATGAAAATAAAGGGCAATTTCAACCAATTGATAATATTTTTCTCCCTCAGTGCATACAATCATTATATATATATATATATATATATATTTCATTCTCCCCTTCAACATCATATGATGTCCATTTTCTACGTTGGAAAAGATATATACATGTGTGTGTGTGTGTGTGTGTGTGTGTGTGTGTGTGTGTGTGTGTGTGTGTGTGTGTGCGTGTGTGCATGTGTGTGTGTGCATATGTGTGTGTAAATCATTCACCCACTACCCTGGGTGAATATATACGTAATGTCAACTTTTAATCACTTGCAAGCATTTCTAGGCTTCATCACTAATTCAGTTCTTGACCAAATTGAATGCATTTTTTTAGCAACGATGGTCCAGTCCTAAGCTACATTTGGAGATAAAATAATTGAAATTTGGTTCATCAGAGAAAAAGTTAGATCAAAATATGTAAGTTCAAAAATGGGAGAGTTCCTTTGAATCAAAATATCTGTATTTTAAAAGAAAATTATAAATTAATTAGGTTTAAAAGAATGTGCTCATTAAGAAGAATCTTTTGATGAAAACTTTGTTAAAAAAATATTCACCAGGAAAGAAGTAGTGCGACATTAAGTGATGAAAAAAATGGTAATTCCAAAAACTGAATCAAAATAATAGTAAAAGAAAACTACACAATAGTTGTGTTCAAATGAAAGAGCTCTATGCCTATTTTCCAACTTTTCTAACTTCCTAGGCACCAGGCGAATCCACACTATGGCTTATCACTCCATGTCTAATGGAAAGATAGAGCATTTTCATCACCAATTGAAAGCAGCTCTTCAAGCTTATTCCAATTCAGACTGTTGGTTTTACCTGTTGTTTTATTAACAGTTCGCTGTTAAGGACAGCCTGGGATATTCACCAGCAGAACTACTTTACAGTTCGCCCCTTACTCTGCCTTATCAAATGGTTTTAGATACAGCTTCAGCCAATCAACATTTTGATCCAGCAGATTATGTCCATCAATTGCGTAGATACATGATGGAGTTACCCCCATTGACAATGAGACCACAATCAATCAAGTCTTCTGTTTCATCAGATATTCATATATGGATGCATGTATTTATATGCAATGACACAAACATCCATTGCAAACATTGTATACTGGCCCATATCACATATTGAAAGTAAAACCCAAGTTCATGGTGTTGGACATTCACAAGAAACATCAGGCAGTTAACATCAATTCATGGAAGCAGGCTTTTATTGATGCATATCTCTGTCAACAACATCCTACTTTTTTTCCTACCACATCCTCACTTCTTATGCATACACGACACATCATCCACTACCAATACACTTGTCAATACACCTACTTCTGACAAAATTGTATGACGTGGCATAAGGGTTCATTGGCTGACAAAATATACACACACTTATTATTTTTAGTTAACTTTAAGAAGAGAAAAACAGGCAGGGAAAAGACAAACATTTTCAGTAACATTAACTGTTGAACTTAACATCCAATATGAACTCTGCTGTGAACTTTTTTCCATGGACAATTGTCTTTTATTTGTTAAATGCACATTTTGCATTTATATTTTCCTATTGTTCATGTTATTTTTTCTCATTGTACCTGAATATTTTTCTTCTTTATTACCTCCTTGTTTTCCTCACATGTCTGCAGAAGGGCTGACAGAGCACCGGATTCAATCCCATGTTTTGCCACATAGAAATCACAATTGATTCATGTTCACACTCAAGATTTTATCAAATGAACGGCTGTTGTTCACATAGATAGTTTGGTGGTCTGAGTACAACTTTCTACAAGTGAGGCCTACAGGTACAAGTGATCAAGAAGACACACCACAGCATTGAATATGTATTTGATATGTAAAAACAAGCCCAACTGTCGAGTTTCTAACAAAGATTTTTTGCATGTGTCATATTATGCTGTTTCATCTGAATGTTTCCATTAAGTGTATTGCATAAATACTTTTCCTGTTAATGTAACAAATTATTTTCTAATACATAAAAAGTCTTCCTTGTTACACACCAGTTCTCTACTTTAGTTTTTCTTATCTGGTCAATTTATATAAACTGTATGTGAATGCAGTTTATTTCATTTGAAACTATTACCTAAGATAATAATACATTATCTTTCTTTTTGAAATTCTTTAATTCTTAAAATAGTTTGAAAAAATTAATAGAAGCCCCACTGTGGAAACAATCCACAGAAATAAAATCAGTCTTATAACATGTAGAAACTGGAAAACCCAAAGAAGATCCACACATCCAAATATTGCAACTTCAATACATGCTGTGATAAAGAAACAATATAAAATGATGAGCCCCAGTTTATATATTAGATTTGTGCCAATTACAGCCTTGGTAATTCTGACAGAACAACCAGTCACTTACCTTTCTTGTATCCTTATCTTTCAATATACATGCCCTTAAATTATATTATTATCCAGTTACTGCAAAAATCTGGAGGTTTATTTATAAAGTAGTAGAAGAAAAAGCTTGTGATGAATAAAACTAATATAATAAACTTCCAGATGTTTAGAGGCTGAGTGTTGTGCAGTGGCCCTTCTCTGGATCTAGTCCAGGATATCAGTGTGAATAGCAGCAATACCCTGTTGTGAGCTTCGCTTGAACCTTTTAGAATGTTAGCAGTTATTAGGGGATGAAATATTTTTTTCATTCTAAAGATAAGGGCTAGTCTTTGAAATGCTGTCCTAGGTATGTTAAAGATGTGCTTTCTCCAGGTGAGATCCTTGGTGATAGTGAAGCCCAGTATTTGGAGTGATTGTGAAGGCTCTAGTTCAATGCTGCACATGTTTAAAGGTGTGCTGTGCAGTGGCTCTTTCTTTATATGTTGTTAAAAGATGAGGTTGTCATGGAGGAAGCTCTTTGGGTCTTTGTTCACAGAATGAATGCAGGATTGGTGCATGGTGTGTGGTTGTTAGCTTCTGTTACCTAGGCAACCTCACCAGTAGTAGAGAAGGATGCTTTGAAAGCATGGTAGCTAGAATAAGAACAAGGTGGTAAAACTTCAGAGAGTTACTACCTCTACTGATAACAAGGAGATTCTCTTTTCCAGTGAAGGACAGATTGTATGGTGCTTGTGTACGAACTATGATATTATATGGTAGTGACACATAGGCAGTGAATGCAAATGATGTGCACAGGTTGGAAAGAAATGAAACAAGCATGACCTGCAATGTTAGTTTGGATAAACATTGTGGTACAGATGGACTGAGAAGAAAATTAAGTATAAGAGGAATCAGTCATAGAGAGTAAAAAAAAGCAAGTTTGCCAGTACAGACATGCAATCTGTATGGATAACAGATGGGTAAAGAATTGACAGGAGATCTAAGTGGGAGGTTCCAATGAAAAAGAAAGACCAAGCAAGACAGGGGTGGAAATGATAAAACTTAATTCCATGGTGATGAATCTCACAAAAGAAATAATAAAGGAACACAGTAAGTGGTGGGATGCTGTGTTTTATCATGCAAGTTTGGAAAAATGGACGTAAAGTGATGTATGTATGTATGTATTTATGTATATAAATATGCACATATGTATACATATATATGCATGCATGTATCCGTTTATATAAGTATGTATGTACTTATAAATGTATGTTAATATCCTATGTATATATAACTGCAAACGGATGGCAGAATCAGTTGAACATTAGAGAAAGTTCCTTGTGGCATTTAGTTATTTCCCATTACACCATCATCATCATCATCAAACATCTGATTTCCATGCTGGTATAGGTTGGACAGTTCAACAGGAGCTGGTCAGACTCCAATTGTCTGTTGCAGCATGGTTTCTACAGTTGGATGCCCTTCCTTACAAAGTGTGTTGGGTGCATTTATGCAGCACCAGTAGGAGTGCATTTTATGTGACACCAGCACCTGTAAAAGACAAGTCTGTATGTATGGACAACAGCAATTTTACTTAGCTTGACATATCAAATACAGTAAGTCACCATATCTCTCAGTCCCTTATCATTTCCTCAGTGAAGCCCAGCATCTGAAGATCCTTTCTTACCACTTCATCCTATGTCTTCCTGGGTCTACCCCTTCCCTCCACAATTAGAGGTTGGCACTTCTTTATGCAGCTGTTCTCATCCATACACATCACATGACCAAACCAGTGCAGTCTCCTCTCTTGCATACATCTAATGCCTCTTATACCCAGTTTTCCTCTTAAATCATTTCCACTGTCGTGCATGCACACTGACACTACCCATCCAGCAGAGCATGCTAGCTTCATTTCTTTCAAGCCTTCTGTAGTCAAAGCCCATGTTTCACTGCCATGTAACATAGCTGTATATACACAGGCATCATAAATCTACCTTTCACTCTCAGAGAGAGGCCCTTTGTTACCAACAAAGGCAGAAGCTCTCTGAACTCTGCCCAGCCTGTTCTTATTCTAGCAACTGCACTTCCAGAACTTCCCCCACTGCTAACTTGGTCACTTAGGTAACTAAAGCTATCGACTGCTTCTAATGATCTCTCTGAGCATTTGAGGAAGTCTATTGTCTGTGCGTTTTTAGTGCTTATTGTACCTGCACATTTACCATGCACAATTTTCTGTTAACTTTCCTGTGATGCCACTACACTTATGTGTCCAAAGTTTGCATTGGGTACAATGTATGGCATTTCTACCAACACCCTTCTTACATATCAAGCAGGGCCCTCTCTGAAGGGACTTGTGATTTGTCTGTTTTCCTACTTACTAAGACTTTATTTAGATTCCAGGCTTGCTTCCACACCTGGAATTTCTTATCTAGGTCAGGTAGTGATTCAACTATAAGAACAAAGTCATCAACGTAGAGGAGCTCCCAGGCACAGCTTGTCTAGAATTCTTCTGTTAAGGTCTGGAGGGCTGAGATAACAAGAAGGGGCCGAGAATTGCTTTATGAACTCCTACCTGTACACTGAATTCATTGCTATACTCGTTGCCAACCTTCACTTTACTGGCAGTACCCCTATACAGGACTTGTACAGCTCTCACTAACCACTCATCTATCCCTAGCTTCCACATTGACCACTAGTTAAGGGAGTGAGGGATCCTGTCAAAAGCTTTCTCCATGTTGACAAAAGCCAAGTACAGAGGTTTATTTCTGGTTAAATATTTCTGTAATTGCCTCAACAGGAAGATAGCATCAGTGGTACTTCTATCTGGCACAAATCTAAACTGCATCTCATCTACACTAATTCCCTTCCTAAGTCATTATGTTCTGAAATAAAGATCCTACTTAGATGACTTCATCTTTCCTCCTTTCAAATTTAATAAAATAATAACCAGACAAAGTACTGGGGCCAATGTAATGTAGAAGGACAGTGACCGAACAGGGCTGCAGTCCAATGATTGAGATGAGTAAAAGAATAAAGTAACAGTAACAAATGTAAATTGTTAACATTATAATTTTACAATTGTCTTTAAAGAGATCAACAATTTTATTTAGTATTATTATATATTCTGATAATCATTATCATCATCATCATGTAAAATCCATTAATGCATTGGATGCTTTAACAGATCTGATGAACCAGAAGACTGTTGCGAACTCCAATATTTGCTTTAGCATGGCCTCTACAGCTGGATACCCTTCCTAATGCCAACCATTTTACTGAATGTACTGGATGTTTTTCTTTTTTTTTTGTGGCACTGGCACTAGTGAGTAACTCACAAGACCTTTTGACTGAGGGGGTGGCTGCAGTGAGTAGAGAGGGTAGTGGTTAAAGTATAACAGAGGGACAGGAACAGGTCTCTTTTCTCTGCAAGTTACATGTTCACCCCAGCTGGGAAAATGTTCAATAAATTGTTAACTATGAGAATTGGTTGAAAGGATGATAGCACACTTCATTACAATTTCTTTTTACACATTCTTTATTATTAAATAAACACAACATTGATAAAACACGGAAAATACAAAGAACACACAATGAAAAAAAAGATATGTAATTATCAACATATAACCAAGCTTATTATAATAGAAATATTCAGCTGATTACAGTGTGGTGGTTGTTTTAAAAGTCATTTATCAGATAGTTGAAATCTATCTACAACATACAGAATGACATCATGGATTGGTTCTCATAAATTAAGTGCCAAAATTTGCTTCACAAAAAATTTTTGAAAAGTGATAAAGTTGAGGTTAATATGAATCTATTAGGCTCAACTTGAGAATAAGATGGATGAAACTAACTCTTGAATAATATTTAGAATTTTGGCACAAATCAATGAGGCAACAAGTCAATTATATTGACTCATATTAGTTGAATGATAGGATAATAGTCAAAGACTTCAGTGGGATTTGACTGTAAAGAGCTAGAAGAAATGCTGCTAAGCATTTTGTCCAATGTGCTAAGAATTCTATTAGCTCACCCCACATTAAATCACTGTATCAAGATATTCAGTATTGCATTTATGAAACAATTGTTGTGTAGTTGTGGACAGCTCTGGCCAAACAGCTCAAAATGAATGTTATTTATGGAGGTCAAGAAATACACACTCTATTGAAAATTAAAACATTAAAATATTGTTGTAATCAATATTTCAAACAGACAATGACCATATGGTCTGAAATTAAAACAAAACTACATCTATGTATTTTTCCCCTGGACAAGACACACAACATGCCAGTTGAGCCAACAATGTTCATGTCTAACTGGTGTATTGGATGGCTGGTTAATAACAGAACAGAAATTCTGTTGTAAAAATATGTTCTTCAGAAACATGCAAATATCCACATTATAAAAAAGAAACTCTAAATGCTCAGGTAAAGTCTGATATTTCTTTGAAAGAGTTATTCAATCCTTTTGATACTACAAAAAGAAAGATAGCAGGGTAACACCATTAGTAGGAGAGGTTAGAAAGTTAAAGGGGGAGTAGGACAACAAAACATTGTAGTTAAGTTAAAAGAACAAGACAAGAGAAGATGAAAAAATGAAAAAATTGAAACAATGAAAAAGTGTGAAAGAGTTTCATCCTCCTCCTCTAACTTCCTAACCTCTCCTATTAACAGTGTTATCCTGTTATCCTTCTTTGTATACTATAACCATGTTATCCTTTTGATAGTAAACCATCTGAGACCAGCCTTGGTTCTATCATACAAATTACTGTTTTAAAACAATCTAAATTGAACTTACTTTCATCAAAACTTGATGTTAACATTCCAAATACAAGCTTAATAATGACAAAGTTACTTTACTAAATTCTTCAATATTTTCAAAATGAATTAAAACAAAGGTAGTGGATTTCAACAGAAATATGGTGATAGTAAGAAAAAGGTTAAATATGGAAAATAAGACTAAGTATTTATAAAATATGTAATAAAATGATAATATAAACAAGGTGCAGGAGTGGCTGTGTGGTAAGTAGCTTGCTTACATGGTTCCGGGTTCAGTCCCACTGCGTGGCACCTTGGGCAAGTTTCTTCTACTATAGCCTCGGGCTGACCAAAGCCTTGTGAGTGGATTTGGTAGACGGAAACTGAAAGAAGCCTGACGTATGTATATATATGCATATATATATATGTGTGTGTTTGTCCCCCCAACATCACTTGACAACCAATGCTGGTGTGTTTACGTCCCCATAACTTAGTGGTTTGGCAAAAGAGACCGATAGAATAAGTACTAGGCTTACAAAAAATAAATCCTAGGGTTGATTTGCTCGACTAAAGGCGGTGCTCCAGCATGGCCGCAGTCAAATGACTGAAACAAGAGTAAAAGAGTAAGTTACTTTTTTTTTCTTTTTAATGTCAGACCACTTAACAGGTTACTTGTATCATAGAACCAAGAACTGTCTCAGGCAAGTTGGTATCAAAAGGATTTAACTTTGAAGAAATTTTTAATATTAAAGAATAGTTGTCGCAATATTTTGAACATAAGAAAATAACATTGTTCTGTCGTTTTAATTAAACAATTTAGAGCTAATAAGAGAAATGTCCATTGTGAGATATATTTGAATATAAATTTTGTTGTTTTTTTTTCAATGTTCTAGTAAAATAATAATTAATATAAAAGAAAATTAATGGTTAATTTTTTTAAATATTCATCATAAGTTAATCATAAAAATAAAGTAATTTTGTTTTTCTTTTGTCCTTTCAAATTTGAAACATTGCTTGGAAGTTCTAAAAAGCATCATAGAAACTATGAAAATTGATAGAAAAATTATTTTAAGTATAAAATTGAGAAAAGAAAACATTTTTAGCAATTATTTTCTTTTATAATTTTGTTTTTATTTTTTCAATGAAAATAGCGTTTAACAAATAACGTTTTTTAATTGACATTTGCATGAAATGAAAATAGATAAAAAAAAAAAAACTGTGCATAGTAAAAAATACATAACTAAATACTTTACATTAGGTGACAATAACAAATAAAACAAACAAACAAAGAAATAATACTAGGATGATTGAAATGTTATCACAAATAAAGACCTTTCTGGGAATAATGGAATGCTTACTGTACAGAGCTTAAGATTAATTCCTTAGTTGAGTGGAATTAGGTAACTAAGCCATCTGATCTGAAACAAAAATTTATGTGTATGTGTGTGTGTATGAGTGTTTATATATATATATAAACACATGTATGAATGTGTGTGTGTGTATGTATGTATGTATATGTATGTATATATATAATATTATTATTATATATATATATATATATATATATATATATATATATATATATATTAATGTTTGCTTTATGTTCAGTTATAATAAAAACAATTTGACATTAATCTGATGGGTTACTCTATACTTTTGTAGAGTACAAATTTATTACTCTTATAAAAGAATGTTGTTGACAGTGACTTTGAAGTTTGAGCCATCTAAGTCCAATGATGGCATAACTGGCTGAAACTTCGAAATCACTGTCAACAACATTCTTGTATGAGAAGTTTATATATATATAATATATACACACCCAGTCAGATATTTAAGAAAAGAAAGAAGTAATGAAACAATACTTCAACTGCCAAAGATACACCATTGAAAGTTTTAAAATGTACAGATTTTTGAAGGTTTATTAAATATGGAAATTAACAAATGAATATTTACAATGGAAATATAAGGATTTTCGTTGTTAATATGAGATGAAATATTGTTGTTAGTATTATTATTAGTAGTTGTGATAGTAAGTTGGAATTAAGTTTTTATGTACACTAAAAATATTTTAGTATAGAACAGAAAAAATGTCTCAACAAAACTTACATATATAATAAAAAAAAAATTAAATAAATATTTCAATATGTTAGCAAGGATTGGGGAATAAAAGGTAAGAAACCTAGTAACACACAATTTTAACCTGGTTTTTTGCTATATCAGTTCATTTATGTAATATAATTTATGCTCTTACAAACAAGAGATAGGGAAAATGAGATTTATTTACCATACCTTGGTAAATGTAGAAGCAGAATATATATTTACATAAGCTTTTGAAAAGAAAAATTATTTTAATTTATAATATCAATGATAAGTAATTAAAAACAAGTCATGACCATGACTTCAGCAACCAATGTCATTCAACTATTATATACAAAGTGAACTTATTTGAAATGAAGAGTAAGACAGTGCACACATTGTCAGTTGACGTGGCTACAATGTGAATAACTGTAAATTTATCCGTCATGTAATGGCTAGGGAGATCAAAGGAAGAGAGGTTATTAATTTGGAAAACTATTGAGATGTTTTGTCTAATCATTAGTGAATGATGTTTGCTGTTAATTAATTTGTTTTTAAAAAAATGTTAAAAGCATTTCTGCAACAAAAAAAAACTTTTAAAAAGTGGTATCAAATGATAAATTAATTAACTATGGAAAACCCAAATCATAAACTAAACTAAATTTTCCAAACAAAAACAAAATTAAATCATGAATACATTCATACATGACTGCTACATGTCATTCTGTCAAACTTTTTAATGAAGGCGGACTGTTACAGTTTGTCAATGACGTTTAGGCCAACCAAACTTGCCACCAAGTAAACTACTGTCATAGTGAACATGTAGTTTAGAGTGAAAAACATGAAAACTGCTGAGAATTTCTCGCTCAATTTTACGAAAATATTTACGAGGTGTAAAGCCACTCCGAAGAGACCTGGCCAGAGTTATTAATCTTGGTCGAAACTTAGCTTCAGACATGAATTTCTTAAAGAATTCAATACGGGAAAAGACTTCCTGTTGTTGTAATGAATGAAGATGCCGAATACTGTTATTCAAAATACTCCCACCAAGACAAAGCTGAAAGTGGTATTCCCAATTCAGTGGCTTAGGAAGTGGAGTAAAACAAAAGCCAACTTCACGTATGGCGAGTAACTGTTTCTCTTTCAATGATGCTAACTTTACAGCAAATTTTTCTAAATACTTTGTAGCAACTTTTTTCTTACAAGACAGGGCAGGAGACAGTGATGACAAAGGTTTAGTAAACATATGTATAACAGATGAGAAATTGTGGCTCATGGGAAATTTGGAACAATTTTCTGGCTTCTTTTTCATACAAAAATGCCGTCGTCGTTTGGAAATTTCAAAGATTATCTTAGACAAAACATTGTCTGCTTTTGTTTCATCTTTCATTACTTTTGGGCATATTATTCGCTGAACTTCTCTGTTTATAGATGTTATATTAGCTACAGTCAAACCTGTAGCAAGAAGTGGAGCAAAAGAGAGTTCATAACCGATATATTCTTCATCAATGTCTAGTATAACATTCTCTTCTTTTTGAATCAGCTTGCCATTCTGTAGTGACTGCAAAGCTAAGTCTTCACGAATCTTCTCGATTTTGGCATAACGTTTAATATGACATTGAGTGTGAGGAATAGATTTCTCTGTGAATGGTGATTTGTTTCCATGTTGTGCAAAGCAAGTTTTTACACCTCTCTTTGAATAACTAATACAAAAGCAGATGGCTGATGTCTTTCCTGGAAGTTTCTTAGCATAATCTCTTGTTGCCCTTCCAAAATATACAAAGACAATGCTGTGGGTTTTTATATGGTTCTTTGTGTCCCATTTTGGCCACACCCATATAGAATGATTGTAGAGACCAGAAATAAGTGCAGACTGTAAATGAGAAAAAAAATAAATAAATGAGAAAAATACAAAATGAAAAACTTTTTAAAGACAAGAAAAATAAAGTATTCATTTCATAAAGTGATGATCAACCTTGTTTCAGTATCTAATGTATTCTATTTAGATGTGCACTTTCAGTTGTATTCATATTCAATTTAGTAAAAAAAATAATAATATTATTTCTTGGAAATCATTATCATTTTATCTTTTTAATTAGAATTAAAATCATATAATTCATTGAGGTGAATTTATATCAGTTCATTTATGTATATATACATATAAATATATAAATATATATATATATATAAGTATACATATAAATATATACAAATATATACATATATAAATGTATATATATATATATATATATATATATATATATATATATATATATATATATATATATATATATATAAATATACATATGAATATATAAATATATATATAAATATATATATAGATATATAAATCTATATATATAAAAATGAGAATGTGTCTGTCTGTCTGTCTGTCTGTCTCTGTGTGTGTGTGTGTGTATCCCTAAAACTCGAGAACTACGCAACCAATTTCATTCAAATTTTACACATGCCTTACTTAGGGTTCCAGTTGTGTTTTAGTCAAAAAAATTTTTTAACTTCTTGCAGAGTTCGAGCCCACAGCAACATAATATCTCCTCCACTATTTAAGTATTACGTGTCAAAAGTGAAACAAAAACATTCATGTCAAATACTTTCACTTTAAAAATGAAACTATTCCACTAACTGAAACAATCACATTTCGATATTGTAATGACAGATACTTTCAGAGAGAGAGAAAGAGAGAGAGAGAGATGTATATGTATATATATATAGATGTATATGTACACGTATATGTATAGATATATATGCATACATGTATATGTATACATATGTGTAGATGTATATATATATATAGATGTACATGTAATATGTACACATATATACATACATACAGATATCTATACATATATACACCCATCACACACATACACATGGACACAAACACACACATTAGTCATTTGTTTTCTTATCCAAAACTACGTCAAAAGTACTGAATGGATCTTTATAAAATTTGGAAATTACATTCTATGCATAACGGCCATAACTCCCATGAAAATTCATATATTTTTGATGTTGATGAAATTTTAACCCGAACATAACAGATGAGCATTATTTGTAATTCAACGGTACAACAGTGTAAGACTACCCTTTCAGATATATTTACATTGTGATTTCTGCAATGTGGTGCATAAATTGTCAAGTAAATGAGATGCATCTTTGCCTCCACTGATTCACTTGCAAAATATTGAGTAAAATTATTTCGTTGCAGACCTCCTTTGAGTCTTTTTATTATCACTGCGACACACATAGTCCCCAGTTGGTAACATTGATTTCAAGGCCTTCCCAGATGAAAGACTGGTTATTCTAAGACATTTATCGATTGTAAATTTTGTCTGCAATTTGGAAATTATATTCTATGTATAACGGCCATAACTCCCATGAAAATTCATATATTTTTGATGTTGATGAAATTTTAACCCGAACATAACAGATGAGCACTGTCTGTAGCTGGTCTTCTCTTGGAAGAGCCCCGCTTCTCACATAGACAACTGTATGTTGGCTGCTCAAGGGTGGGCAGCAAAAAAAAACCTATTTGCATATGCTCCACAAGGGAAAACAAGGAACATTGTTTACAACGATGTGTTATAATCACAACAGCAAGAAAATATGTACATGATCAACTTCTTTTACGAAACTTCATTGACTTTCATATATTTATATTGATATACATATATATACGTGTGTTTGGGTGCTTGTGTGTGTGTATATATATATCTCTCTATATTTAAAGATAAGAATGTGTGTCTGTGTGAATCCCTAAAACTCGAGAGCTACACAACTCTCTTTTACAAACCCAGTGAAAATACATATATTTCATATGTCAAAGAAATTCAAGCAATACATATAACACCAAAGTTAAAAACATTCCCAACAATTTCACAATCCCCAACCTCCAGAGCTATTGAAGAAACTGTTATCATCAACTGACCAAGATTCCTAACATTTGCAAAACAAAATTAGACAATACGACGCTGTACTACAGATGACATCATTTGGAACCACAAGAGATTTAACTGAGGCAGCATTCATCCAAACTTTCAAGATCCAACCTCAGATTTATCATCGCATTGTCTCTCTACTACCTCTGTCAAATGAATCACCAAAATTGGCCTTTCATTATTTATAATCTGTACCTGTTTGTTTGGTTATGAAATAAAATACACAAAACGTGTTTCTGAATTACGTGTATTTACTTTATATACATATGAGTTGAAAACTTTCTTCTAGCATTCCACTTAATATCTATGTTCCATGCTGGCATGGATTGGAGAGTTATTAATGTAGAAATATGGTATCGTAGCTATTAACAGTTGAGGGTTGCGTAGTCTAGACGGCGTTTTTAGATTTCATTATTCTCTTTAATCCGGGCAACGCCGGGTGTTTCTGCTAGTATACATATAAATACAGAAATAAATTTATTTCTCAAACACGTGATAACGCTATAAATAGCGTGATCAGGATAAATTAACCATACATTGCAGAAAAATACGTTACCGGCCAGCCATGAGACTCGAACTCACATCTCTGTGATTACGCGTCAAGTGTTTTACTATTAAACTAAACTGCCCAGCAACGAATTCTTCTGCAATTTTAGAACTTATAAATTTAGCTTCATAAGATGCTAACGTTGAATTCAACTTTATGATGAAAGTAAACAAACAAAGTTTGTTTTTTTTTAAAAGCGTTGAGATGTATTGTAAGATACAGAAATAAATTTATTTCTCAAATGCATGATAATGCTATAAATAGCATGACCAGGATAAATTATCCATACATTGCAGAAAAATACGTTACTGGCCAGCCATGAGACTCGAACTCACATCTCTGTGATTACGCGTCAAGTGTTTTACCATTAAACTAAACTGTTCAGAGATTAATTTGACCGTTGACTGAACACTATTCAATTTTTTTTCTCCGTGTTTTTCTCCTTGTCTCCGTATTCTTTCTGTTGAAGAGCGTAGCTCGAAACGTCAAAGACTTTCCGTATTCCCGAGCGTCATACTAATACATCCTTTTGTTATTTACACCACCTGTCCTCGTCTGTTGTTGTTTTTTTGTATATTCTCCCATATATATATATATATATATATATATATATATATATATATATATATATATATAGATATTTATTTATATAAATGTATATATATAAATGCATATTTATTTATATAAATGTATATATATATATAAATGCATATATATAAATGTATATATATATAAATGTATACATATACATGTATATATATAGATAGATAGATATACATGTAGATAGATATACATGTAGATAGACATACATGTAGATAGACATACATGTAGATAGACATACATGTAGATAGACATACATGTAGATAGACATACATGTAGATAGACATACATGTAGATATATATATATATATATATATATATATATATATATATATATATATATATATATATATATATATATATAGATAGATAGATAGATATACATGCATGAACGGGAACGTGAAACTCAGAGTAACAGTCTTTTGTTATATTTCTGCTGCTTTTAAATAAAGTATATATATATATATATATATATATATATATATAAAAGATAATAAGAGTGAAAAAACTACAGAAGGCTTGTGTTACTTGGTTAAAGTATATATTTAAATTATGCCAGAAAAATGTTAGAAAAATGTTATAAAATCTTTTTGGTATATAAACATTGTATTTTGAGAAATAACCGGTTTCGTGTTGTCTTTCTCTACTTCATTGTGTCGTGTTCGCTCCAGTCTGAGAAAGAAGAGTAACACAAGCCTTCTGTAGTTTTTTCACTCTTATTATCTTTTATACATCCAACCACGTGCTTTCACATACCAACTTTCTCACACATATATATATATGTATATATATATACATACACAGGCGTAGGAGTGGCTGTGTGGTAAGTAGCTTGCTTACGAATCACGTTTCCAGGTTCAGTCTCACTGTGTGGCACTGAAGCCTTGTGAGTGGATTTGGTAGACGGAAACTGAAAGAAGCCCATTGTATATATGTATATACATGTATGTGTGTGTTTATTTTTGTGTGTCTGTGTTTGTCCCCCAAAATCGCTTGACAACTGATGCTGGTGTGTTTATGTCCCTGTAACCTAGCGGTTCAGGAAAAAAGACCAATAGAATAAGTACTAGGCTTACGAAAATAAGTCCTGGGGTCAATTTGCTTGACTAAAGGCGGTGCTCCAGCATGGCCACAGTCAAATGACTGAAACAAGTAAAAGAGTAATATATATATATATATAAATATATATATATATATATATATATATATATATATATATATATATATATATATATATATATACATATATAAATGAGGGGTTTCTTTCAGTTTCTGTGTAGCATGTCCATTTACAAGATCTTGGTCAGCCAGGTGCTACAGTAGAAGGCACTTGTCCATGGTGCAGCTCAGTGTGATTGAACCCAGAACCATAAAGCTTTTTAATCACACTGCAGCTTTACTTGTACCTGCACAAACACTCACACACACAAACATACATGCAACATACCCTTCCAACTGAGAACAATGATACATATATACATACATACATGCATGCATGCAACATACCCTTATTACTGAGAATAGAATAATTGTTTCTGATATTATAGACATTTCTAAAGGAATATTACAGGGAGATAGTTTTTCTGTACTTCTTTTCATTTTGGTACTGAATCCATTATCATTCGTACTGCAGAAAAGAAAGCTCCCTCCCAAGAAGATCTACAATCATTCTGGTCAAAAATTTGGAACGTTAAGAGGGATTTCAACCTGAATGCATCATGCTTAAATACAGTTGAGAGAGAATACTGTACCAACACTAACAGTAAAACATACAAAATTGATGCAGAAACCTTCACTAAAGCAGTAGGTAAACTGCAGAATGGGAATGCACCTGGAAGGGATCTAATGGTTGGATATTGGTACAAGAAGCTGACATTTTATAGAAACCAATTGACATGTATGTTCAAAAGGACTATGAAATACCAAATTAGCTTGCTACAGCAAGAACAAATCTTGTTGCCAAAAATGAAATCACCGAAATGACAGGAAATTAAAGGCCCATTGCTTGCCTCAACATTATGTACAAACTGTACACAAGTTGCCTCAACCAATTCCTCCAGGACCATTATGAGTTGAACAACATTGTGACTGACAAACAGGCTGGTGGAAAGAAGAGAGTGTGGGGATGAGTCAAACAACTTTTAACAAACAAAGCTGTACTGTCTGAAGTAAGAAAACAATGTAGAAACCTTGTGGCAGTATGGCTTGACTATAAGAGGGCATTTGATTATCCCTCATTCATGGCTGTTGAAGTGCCTACATCTGGCAAAAGTACCTACTACCTTAATTGCTGCTATAGAGAGACTCACAAAGACATGGACAACAGTTCTTACCCTTACAACTGAGAACAGAATAATTGTTTCTGATAATATAGGCATTTCAAAGGGAACATTCCAGAGAGATAGTATTTCTGTACTTCTTTTCATTTTGGCACTGAATTCATTATCATTGCTACTGCAGAAAATGGTTACATGCTAGGATCTTCAACTGCTAGAGATATCAATGTAACTCATAATTTCTTTGTAGATGACCTGAAGATTTATGCTAAAAATGTTAACAATGCTAAAAAAAACAACTGCAATTAATAACATTTTCAGCCGATATAGGCATGGAATTTGGCCAAAAGAAATGTTCATATTTGGTTATAGAATGAGGAAAGTCAATCCCCCAAACCCCAAACCTGTACATCAATGGTCTCTTTATCTCTCCCATTCCACACAAAGCAGCAAAAATAAATATATAAATGCAGTGCTGAAAAGTGAAGTGAGTAATATTGTAGAAGTTGGCAGTGCACTCCTCAAGAAGCACTCACTTTCTGATGATCTCCTATACAGCCCCAAAATAGCTGGGCTCTCTTACCTCAGAGAAGACATGGATGGAAAGCACTCAGCATACAAAAAAAAAAGATTATGCATGGGTATGTTGCCCAGAATCTTGAAGAAGTCAGTAGAACTGACATAAAGTGCAGCCTCTCTTAGACACAAGACCACTATACCACACTTTGAGGGCTATGAGTTTGCAATCCAGGAACAGGAGATTGCTACAGAGTACCTGGTGAAAAATAGAGACAGTGATGCTCTTGTAATCCCAAGGTGCAACCGCATGTGTAGGCTATGTCATGTTTCTGCGGAAGACATCATTGTGATTAGCAGCTGTCCTAAAACATCGTCATAGTACTACCTCCCTATGCGGCATGATGTTGCTAAAACAATTTACAATGCCATCTGCAAAAAAGACTGTCCTGAAATAAACTTAGAAAATCCCTGTATTTTGGAATACATTCATAAACACCAACTCAAAGAATACTGGTGGAATATTTCCATCAAAACTTCTTTCAAATGTAAACATAACATATTGTTGTTTGGGACAGAGGGACAAAGGTATATACCATCATAGAGGTCAGCTGCCATGCAGATATAAATATCTCTTTGAAAATCAAAGAAAAAGAGGATCTCTATGGACAACTGCTTCAAAACCTCCAGCTTCTATATCTAGACTATGAATTCATAACCATACCAATAATAATTGGAGTGCTAGGTTTTGTTAGTAAATGCTTAAAGGAGAATCTGGATAAAATGGGATTTTCAGAAAGAGAAATCAACCGGCTAATTCGTACATTACAAGTGCAATCTGCAAGTGGAACAGTAAAAATATGCAAGACTTTCCTCAAGTTCTGAATGTGAATTTGTCTGTATTAACTACATCTCAAAGATGGAGTTTTGTATCTTTGTTGGAAACCTCCTCAGTGGAAGTTTTATAATAATTAAAAAATAGAAGAGACACATACACATCATAAATTAAATAGTCAAAAGTGATACAAACCATTATGAAAGTATTTCTGCTGCGATTCATAGAATCCATTTGGTTTTGTGAAGGCCATTTAAAATGTGAGTGACCAGGAAACAGAGAGGGTATATCAAAGTCTGCTTTGGAATCTATATGAACCTGAAAGATATAAACAATACAGAAACATAAATCTAAGTCAAGAATATGAACAGATAAACAATCAATACATAAATAATTTTTCACATAGATTACCATATCTTCAGATCAAGGCATTCAATTCTTAACCACTTATCAACGATTTTGGCCACCATTTTGTATTCAATACTGCTATTACTTAAAGACATAGTACAGCACCCATGAATTTCAGAAATATTATTTCTCACTCAGAATTTCAGAGAGCAAGGAATAAACTTCTCATGTTGGTAGTTAGTTGTCAGGACACAGCAATAAAAAAAATTAAAAAAAGAAAGAAATTCCATGATTTCCAAAATTATCCAACACTGCTTCC
>NC_142934.1:30027898-30055398 GCF_046866305.1 Octopus bimaculoides
ATTTCTACTTGTTTTCTTATTGTAGGTTTGTGGAATCAACATGCGAACTGCAACTTATCAGTTAGCAGCCAGTGTATTGCGTCAGTGTCGAGAAACCTTAACAATGTTGGTGCAATACAATCCACACAGTAAGTTACTTTCCTAATGTCTGTTTTCATGATTTACATCTTATCTATGATAGTTGGTTTTTTATGAATCTATATATTAGTTTCAAGCTTTGACACAAAGCTAGCAAATTCAGGTGATGGGGTTGGGCGATTACATTGACCCTAGTATTTTACAGACACTTGAGAGGATGAAAAGCAAAGCAGAATTTGAATTCAGATCATAAAGACAGATGAAATGCAGCTAATTATTTTGCCCAGCATGCTGAAGGTTCTGGTAGCTTGCACCCTAATTTGTATTTTAATAAGATCATTTAACTGAAAGTATTGAATGTTTCATTATCATTTAATGTTTCCTCTTTTGTACTTGGATGGGTCAGAAGGAATTTCTTAAATTAGATTTTCTACATGTCATGAACCCTCACTTGTTTCCAAGTAAGATAATATTCCCCCATGACCAAACATGTTTTCACAGAAGACTGGAAATAAATAACAACACTTACATAACAGTGGTGCTCGTTTACATTCATCATTTAATGTCACGACATGGATACACATACAAACACTCACATGATATATATGAAGGCTTCTTCCAGTTTCTATCTACCAAATCCACTCACAAAGCTTTGGTTGGCTAGGTCTGCAGTTGAAGACACATACCCAAGGCACTGCACAGTAGGAATGAACCCAAGATCATACATCCACATCAGTATTTCAGACTTCTTTTGCCTATGACACAATTTGATTTTCAAAAAAAAAAGTGTTGACCCCTTCATGAATGTAATCAGTGTGTGTATATATATATATATATATATATATATATATATATATATATATATACACACACACACAAAAGAAATTGTAATTAAAATTCATTGGCAGTTGTATTTATTTGTTACTTACATCACATTGTGAAGTGACCTACACCCTACCAAAATATTGCCGTGCCTCCAAAGGTTGGGGATGGGCCTTGAGAAACACATTCTTTTATTCTTTTACACTTTTTAGTCATTTGACTGCAGTCATACTGGAGAACTGGTTTTAGTTGAAGAAATCGACCCTAGAACTTATTCTTTGTAAGCCTAGTATTTATTCTATTGGGTCCCTTTTGCCAAACCACTAAGTTATGGGGACATAAACATATCAACATTAGTTGTCAAGCAATGGTGGTGGGATAAACACTAACACACTCACACAAATATAAATACATACGACAGGCTTCATTCAGTTTCAGTCTAGCAAATCCACTCACAAGTCTTTGGTTGGCCTGAGGCTATAGCAGAAGACACTTGCCTAAGGTGCCACGCAGTGGGACTGAACCCAGAACCATGTGGTTGGGAAGTAAGCTTTTTACCACACAGCCATGCCTGCACCTGCATCTAACACATTTTATTGTAATTTTACTTAAATTTATTTCAGTTTGGTATTTCATTATTAAGAAGGAAAAAACATATTTTTCTTGTTCACAGAATTCAACAGTGAACGGTCTGAAAGCAATTTGTGCTCCTCACCATCAGATTCCTCTGAACTATCCAAAAAACCGAATCATCTAGTCAGTAATGAAACTATAACTCCATCCAGTCCATCTTCAGAAAACACTCACCACAGAATTAGTACCTTCAGGTGAACATTTATCCCAAAGATTTGTACATTCATATTGTCTTGTTAAAAATGCAAACTTGTCTTTTTTTCTCAGTTTTGTAAATTAATCTTAGTTTTCAATTCATTTAAAGTTTGACATAAAATGAAAATCAATGATATTTATGTATTTTGTTTTGTATGTATGTACAACTTACTTTAAGTCTTTAAAAATTGTTGACTAGAAATCAGGAACTGCATTTATTTTCAACTGGTACTAATTTTATCAGTTCCGTAAAGATGAAAGGCAAAGTCAACCTCAGTGCAATTTTAAACTCAAAATGTAGAGGCAGACAAAATGCCACTAAGCAAAGAACTGCATTTATTAAAATTATTAACATCATTTCTAGTCATCAAAAGACTCTGAGAAGTTAAATTCTGTATTTTGCAAAATATCTAAAAAAAGATATATATTATCAGGTATTTATTTAGACTTTTTTGATCAAATAAAAATAAAATAACTATTAGTTTATTAAAATGCATCTTATTATATATATATAACATATTGTATATTCTATACAAGTTCCTGGGAGATTTCTTATTCTAAATTTCTATCTTCTTTATCATTGATAAGTAGAAACCAGTGTTTTAGATAGATACTTATGTGTGGGCCCACTTGGAGTTTGGATGTTAAGGGACAGTTCTTCTGATGTGATCAGATATAGCTACTTTAATAGATTTTTTTAATAGGTAATAAAACTTTGAGTCTAAGTTAATGCTCAAATATTTTGTCCTAAACTATAATAGTCTACAGATTATTGAATTAACATATTTCCATCACACCTCTTTTCAAAAATAACAGATTTAAGTTGCTGTAATTGAATTCTAACAACTATTCAAATTATATTTGAGATGTGCCTTCACTAACAACATAGATAATGTTTTTTTAGATTATCATTAACAACTTTGTTTTATTTATTACTTATATTTTAACTGATAAGATCCCTCATTCTTAAATGCCATCAGAGTAAAGTATGCATTCCAATGATGGTATAAGACAGTATCTTTTAAATAACTGAAGAGTTCAGTAGTCAAATTATATCAAAGACATAATCTGACTACTGAATTAACAAATTAAAAATGATTAAATTTTTAATTTATTTTTATTCAATTCTATATTTAAGAGATGAGGAATTATGTACATTATTTACATTTGCCGAATATTTGTCCTCATCTTGTTTGTTGTTAACACAATGTTTTGGGTGATATACCCTCCAGCCTTCATCAGGTGTCTTGGAGAAATTTCAAACTTGGGTTCGCATTCCTGAAGTATTTTTCGATGTTGTTGTTGTTGTTATTATTGTCATTATTATTATTATTATTATTATTATTATTATTATTATTATTATTCAGGTAACTGCCTGGAATCAAACTTGGAATCTTGGGGTTAGTAGCCCACACTCTTAACCACTGTGCCATGGCATATGGCGTAGTTTTTAAGAGTGCAGGCCACTAACATCAAGATTCTGAGTTTGATTCCAGGTAGTGACCTGAATAATAATAATAATAATAATAATAATAATAATAACAATTATAACATCAAAAAATACCTTAGGAATGAGAACCCAGCTTTGAAATTTCTCCAAGACACCTGATGAAGGGTGGAGGGTATATCAGCCGAAACATTGTGTTAACAACAAACAAGATGAGGACAAATATCTGTCAAATGTAAATAATGTAAATGATTTTTATCCCTCTTGTTTATTGTAATTTTTGTCTTCTTACTAATCTCTACTCATCTAATTTTATTTACTACTATATTTAAAGGCATGAAGTTATATACACATTTTTTTAAAGAATTCATGACTCAAATGTCTGTTTTCTGAGTATAATTCTTTATCTTCTCATACTTAACACCTCATATTCAACTACTTTATCTAAAATCACAGTGGTTGTGGATTAGCTTCATCCTTTAAGATATCTTTATTTATTCAAAATTGTTGTTAGTTAATTATTTTTTAAAATCAAACTAAATAGAAAATTCTTAAAATTAAAGAACCCAACACCAACTGTTGTTTCTTATTCGTTTAGTTGCAATGAGTGGAAGATCTGAAAGTTGCAAAAAAGTCTCAGTTCAAATTTTCTTACAAGAGTCTTGTTCTCATCCAATATTCTAAGCATTGAAATTATTTTTTCTTGAAGTATATAAGCGCTAAGACAAATTTAATATTGAGAGAGGAATCTCTTATGTAGGAAGTATTTATTTAAACCCTTGGTAAATTATGATTTAAAATAATAAATTCTTATAAGTCAGTCATAAAAACCTTAAAGTAAAAACATGGTATATCTATGTTTCTATCATTGCTGATCAAATTTACCTGTCTTGGGATATATCATATATATTGATCCATTACTATTGATCCTATCTGTTTCTGTTTTCCATTTCCAGCTCACCTGACTCTATGCACCTACCATCCAATCAGTGCTGTGTCCAACTGAAGAAAACTAAGTCCACCAGTAGTTTAGGATTGTCTTTTGTTGGTGGACAGGGCGGCATTGGAGTGTTTGTGAAGGATATCCATTCAAACAGTATAGCGGATGGTGTGGAGGGCCTCTCAAAAGGATGTCAAATTTTAGAAGTATGATGTTTAGTATCCTTGTTTTTTTTCCCCCCCTCCCACTTCATTACAACAGAGGACATTTTAACATTACTAAAGTACGGATACAAACACAAATGTTGCTTTTTTAACATCAAAATTAATAGCATATTAAACTTATAAGATACTCATGGTAGACCACATCTGATAGTAACACTCACAGTTTATACCTTGATATAAATAATAAAGGTGAACTGGTAGTTTGCTTCACTGGTTAGCACTTTCGTTATATTTCTATTGAAAAATACTGGCCCTGTTTCATTTAATTTTGAAAATAATGAAGAATTTCATTAAAAAACTTTGCCATTATTAAGCTGGTCTCTGGAGCATAAATTAACATGAAATTTGAATGGAAGATTTTAATTTATATCATTTTAAAGCAGGAAATTTGTATCATATGTCCAGGGGCTATTTCAGGTGGTCTGGTATCAGAAGGATTAAGTATCTTAGTCAGGTCATTCATTCAAGTTCTAGTGCCTTTGTCCTTAGAATTTAATGCATGCAGATATGTTCTTTTAGATCTGCATCTCTTCAATTTTCACAATGACAACAGCTGCAATTAAGTGTTTAGAAAATGAAATTAATGAATGAACCCATAGTTGATAATGAGATGAAACAATGAGCCATTTCTCAGACATTAGGTACATCCACCTACTGTACACAAGGTTATTTTTCTTTAGTGCTTTTAATCTTCACTTACCTTTCATATAATTAATGAGCAGCTCTAATGATGTGCTTATTGGGCACTATTTAGAATTAGGCTGAAGCTTTTCTGTTGCAACCACCACCACCACCACCACCACAGCTGTCATCGTCGTCATCATCATTATCATCATCATCTTTCCTTATAAATGCCATATTAACCTCCATTTGTCCATGCTGACATGGGATTAATATGAATGAGGATGAACAATGGTGTTGTATGCTACTTTAATTTTCATTTTTATTTTTTCATTTTTAATATAGAGTAAATTTACAATGACTAATCGCTTCTCTGATTGACTAATTATGATAATTTATTTCATTAAATTCTTGTCTAAATTGCAATATTACAACCGTTTCTCTTAACATTTGGCTTCACTAATATTCTTTGATATAATGTGAAGTTTTTACCTTCTTTGTTTATTACACTTATACATGCATACACTGCATTAGAGGATGTTTGGAAATTTTGTGCGATAAATATGTGTATTAAAAGGTATGTGGCACATACAATTACAGTGTATGTCTATACATATATAGTCTAGTGGTGTTACCTCTAGATGAAGCTTTCTTCAATAGTTTTATAATAAGACTATCAGCACTCTATGTGGATGGGTGGGTAAGAGCAAGCAAAAGAGAGAGGTTATTATAACTCAATGGTAAACATGAGGGGAGTCTTGAACATTTTGTAAGAAGAACTTCTTTCAGGATCTGAGCAGAATTTTTCTGAAAGGAAATGCCAGCTAATTTTGTACAAGATTTGGAGATCAAAATTCTGAACGAATAACAACCAAAAGTTTTCAACTACAGATATTTAGCCTGGAGATATTACTTTATAAATGCTGCCAGTCATGTTAATAGGATTTTCATTGCTTGTGAGAATGCTTCAAAAACATACTCAGCCAATTATTTTTTTTAAATAAGTGGAGAATAAAACATATAACAGCAGCAGTATTAAAAAAAAACATTAAACAAACATTTTTTCTTTTTATTGCTTCAGGGTGTAATATGTAGTTTAGTTTTCTTTAATTCTTTCAAATTATGCTTATTGTTGCCAAACCTGTATTAAATAAAATCCATTTTTTGTCCCCACTAACCCTTGCTTTTGTTTTCTAGTTCAATGGAACCAATTTACGGCACGCTACCATTGAACAGGCTATGAGAGAGATATCAAAGGCCACCAACTCTGTGAAAATTATCTCTCAGTATAATCCTGAAAGTAAGTATCACATCATATAAAAATTGTCCAAACTGACGTGGTTCCAATATCATTAAATATTTGTGCTTTTTTATAATTAGTTTGGTGTTAAACTTTCTTGTCCACTTTTTCTTTTTCAGAGTACTTTCAAGGTAGATGCAATTCAGGATTTCCTTTTTATATACGTGCCCACTTTGACTATCATCCAGATGATGGTGAAGAGAAAGGGGAGCTGTCTTTCAATAGGAATGATATTTTACTTGTAAAAGAAGGATTTTATGACAACCAATCCGGGGACCGAGATAGCAATTATACATCTTATTGGTTAGGATGGTTAATCAATAATCAAGGCAAGAAAGTAAAATATGGAAAAATTCCCACTAGGTGAGTAGTTGTTATAAATTAACTGTTTCAGACAAATACATTAAACCTCTTGATACCATCCCTGGTTCAAGTATACAAACTTTTGTTTTAAACTGATCCCAATTAAAACCTTACATTAAAATACCAATTTATATTCTAAACCAGTGGCTCTCAATCTTTTTTGTCTATGAACTTCTTAAATTTCTATTCTACTTTTGTGAGCTCCCGTAACCCCCATTCAAAAGATTCTATTATATTTTTATAATTCAATATTATTAGGAATTGAACAGAAAAATTGTTAAATATTTCAAGTATTGTAGAAGCAGAACCAATTTATTGCACATAAACTTCAACAATCAATTAAACTCTATGGAAAATGAATGTGTATTTATGACTTGTAAAATAAGTCATAAATATACAAGGATATATTTATCTTTTTGTCAGCTTTACCATTGAATCCCATAATAAAAATCATAAAAATAATGAATATAAATGACTAATTCATCAGGACAGAATAAACATATATATATATTTACGCACACACACACACAGAGTTCATTATAGAAGATACTAGTGGTTTTTTAACTTAAATATCAGTTTCATTTTTTTTTATATATTGGTGGACTGTATTACAGTCTTAGCTAAAGTGAAAAAGGTAAATTGGCCTGTAATAACATTCGTGTCTTTTCCATATTCAGTAATAGTAATGTCTTTCTATAGTAATTAACAGTGTTGTCCTTCCATAATTATTAATAGCTATGCAACTTCTATAGAGTGGCAGACAAAATACCATTCTGCACTAAGTTACATCTTTTAAATCAAATCCTGTTGGGGTCAACCTAGCTTACCATCCTTCCAGATTTGATAAAGTAAGTACCAGACAAGTACAGGGTTTGATATAATTGACTCTACAGCCATAATTCCAAATTTATGGCTTGTACCCATGTTAGAAATAACTTGTAAATGAAAATAAAATATCTTGAAATAAGAATCAATAAATATGAATTCTGCTCTGAAACATCTCTATTTGTCCTATTAAGAGACCTAATTCAAAAAGCAAATTCTCTGTACATGTATATATAATTCTTTAATCCTTCAGTCCATATAGAACACATTACATTATATGATTTATAAACTTTATAAATAAATAATTTTTATCTTTATGATTAGCCCATGTCTATCTATATTTATGCTGCAGACTTGGTCCTAACTTTGATCTCAAGAGAAGTAGTTCTGAGAGCTTGAATCTCCTTGAAGATGAACTCAAGTGTTCCAGGAGAGGCTCAGGAACTGTCCGGCGCAGTTTTTTCAAGCGGAAGAAGCATCAGAGAACCAATTCTCGTGACAGTCGCGATCTCACATCTTTTTCTGATATCTCACTTAATGTTGAACTCCTTCCTGTTTTAGATGGTAATTATTATTTTGGTAATACCTTATTCTCTCTCTGAAATTATATCAAAGTCCAATTGAAAACTTTTAAAAAAAGAAAATGCTTTTTTTTTATTTTTTGTCTATGAATTTGATTTTTTTTCTTTTTTCTCTCTTCATTTTCATATAGTTAAAATAGCATTTCTCCAACAATTTTAGCATTTCAGAACTAACCATGGTAATATGCTCATAAATTAGGAACACAAAAAGAAAACAAAAATTGGGATTATATTGAAGATTTCTACAGAAAAAATTTCATGCTCTGAATATTTAATAATTATGAAGCTTGTTCAGTGGAGAAGATTCATTCAGTTAAAGAAATATTTAAAATATTTTGTCAAGGCTCATGCAGAGTTGCTACCATACTGGACCAAATGCTTAACAGTATTTTCTCTGCTTTTGTGTTTTGAGTTCAAATTCCACCAATAGATATGTTTCAGAGCCGAATTCACATTTATTGATTCTTATTTCAAGATAATTTATTTTCATCTACATGTTATTTCTAATATGGGTACAAGCCATAAATTTAGAGGTATGGCTGTAGAGTCAGTTATATCAAACCCTTGTATTTGTCTGGTACTTACTTTACTTTTCATCACCTCTGGGTTGATAAAACAAGTACTAGTTGAGCAGTGGAGTCACTGAAATTGACTAGACCCCTACCATCCAAATTTCAGGCCTTGTACCTACAGTAGAAAGGATTGTTGTTATTATAATTATTATTACTATTACTACTAGGAAGACCTGTGAATATTTCATGGCATTAATGATAAACTTATTGGGTTATTTCTGAAAGCTTTATCCAGAAACCTGAAAGCGTAGCCTGTGTTGTGTCTGTATCAAAAGATAATTGCTTATCTGCTAATCATTGAAAAGTGAAGGAAATTGGAATACAATGATTACTTAAAGCACTTTATGTATACACTTTATATACTTTATGTACAATTTTAAAGACTTAATACACAGCACTCTCTCTTTCTCTCTCTCTCTCTCTCTCTTTACCTTATTCTCTTTTTCTCCTTTTTCTTTTGCTCTCTGCCTTTCCGTTCAACTAATCATGTGAAAGCATTACAGATGGGCTCAATAAAGGAGGAAAAAAAACTTGGTTCAAAAAGATAAATTACACATTTCACTCACAACCACCTCTCTCTCCCCTCCTCCCCTTCCCTTCCCTTCCTACCCTCCCCCTTCAGCTAATCACATGGAAGCATTATGGACAGGTTAAGTAATGGAGAAACAAGCAGAATTATTATAAGATTATTATCAAGGCAATGAGCTGGCAAAACAGTTAGCATACTGGACAAAATACTTAGCAGCATTTCATCCATCTTTATATTCTAAGTTCAAATTCTGCCATGGTTGACTTTACCTTTCATCCTTTTGGGGGTTGATAAATTAAGTACCAGTGAAACACTGAGGTCAATGTAATCGACTAGTCCCCTCCCCACCAAATTCAGGCCTTGTGCCTTCAATAGAAAGGATTATTATTATTATTATTATTATTATTTTTGTCTTGCAAATACTTGATAATCCTATCATATTTCTTTATTGCCCACAAGGGGCTAAACATAGAGGGGACAAACAAGGACAGACAAAGGGATTAAGTCGATTAGATCAACCCCAGTGCGTAGCTGGTACTTAATTTATCGACCCCGAAAGGATGAAAAGCAAAGTCAACCCCGGCGAAATTTGAACTCAGAACGTAACGGCAGACGAAATACCGCTAAGCATTTCACCCAGCGTGCTAATGTTTCTGCCAGCTCACCGCCTACTTGATAATCCTATCAGTGCAGGTGTCAGTTAAAAGCACCCAGTCTATACTGTAAAGTGGTTGGTGTTCGGAAGGTCATCCAGCTGTAAAAACCTCGCCAAAACTGACCTCATCTGTGCTTGTGCTACGTAAAAAGCACTACTCACCTTGTCTGTGCTTGTGCTACATAAAAAGCACTAAGTGCACTCTGCTGAGTGGTTGGTGTTAGGAAGGTCATCCAGCTGTAAAAACCTCGCCAAAACTGACCTCATCTGTGCTTGTGCTACGTAAAAAGCACTACTCACCTTGTCTGTGCTTGTGCTACATAAAAAGCACTAAGTGCACTCTGCTGAGTGGTTGGTGTTAGGAAGGGCATCCAGCTGTAAAAATCCTACCAAAACAATCACAGAAGTCTGGTGCAGGCTTTGCCTGGCCAGCTCTTGTGGTACCATTGTACCCATGATAGCATGGAACACGGATGTTAAATGATGATGATGATGATTATTATTTGCTGGAAACTTGAAAAAACATAGACGGAAAAGGATATTTTAAGTCACCACCATTTTAAGTATCATAGATAACATTTCCTATGCGTTGTATGAATGTGCATAATTACAAATATATTTAACAAGGCTATTATTTTGTTGTGTTTGGGGAGAGTCATATTGTCTATCCACTGGTTCAGTTTCCACTCATTTATTATTCATATTTTTTCTTCTAAAAGTTTTGTTGCTTTTGCAACCTTGTCAATGGATGCTGTTATTGTATTTTGTATATTTATATTTGATATAATAGATCTCCATGGAAAGGTGTTGATCTAAGAAGCAATTATCTGTAATATAATTTTGACATTTTAAAGGAAACAGATTCAGTTGATTCTTCATAATCACTGACCATGAACACTAACTATGGTGTTACCTTATTTGTGGTTTATCAAACATGGTTTCTATGAGTGGATGCCCTTCTTAATGGCGACTGCTTTACAAAGTGTATTGGATGCTTTTTTTCATGGCACAAGCATTAGTAAGGTTCCCAAGTAACTTACAAAGAAGTCCCCTCAACCGAGTGGGGTTGTAGTAGAGAGGGAGGTATCTTTATACCAGATATGGAGAAGCTAAAATATGATCAAGGGAGAGGAACAGGTGTCTAACTTGCATTATATAAGGGTGGGTGGAAATATGTTATATATATTAACTTTTATATGGAAGAAGTTGACTACCTTCAAAGTTTCTGCTTGCTTTCCTTTGGCTGTCTGATGAAGGTGAGCCAACCAAAACTTCAAAGCTACTGCCAAGTTTCTCCTTGATACCAAACCACCTGAGACCATCCTTGATTCTATGTCATAAACTTCCTGTTTTAAAGTGATCTAAATTAAAATCTTCCATCAAAATTTCTTATTAATCTATGTTCTACATTTCAGCTTAATTTTGGCAATGTTATTTTACTAAGTTCTTCATTCTTTTCAAAATTAATTGAAACAAAGGCAGTGTATTTCAACAGAATTATTGTTACAAAAGGGTTAATAAATTTGGACTCTACTTCTAAAAAGTGTCAAGCAATCCTTCAGTTTCATGTTAAATTGCTTTTATATACAGCTTGACTTAAAATCAAACTATATATATATACAGATATCATACATATATTTTTTTCTCTTTTAAGATGGTTATTTTTGTGGATTTACTAAAGTTGAGAAAAATGAAGGTAAGTGTATTTATTTTTATGCCTGTTCAAAAATAGTTGATATATACCTAAAATGGTTATTCATCTTAGTAATGGAATCAGTAGAGCAACTGACTAAATGCCTTGCTATATTTAGTTTCACCATCAATATTTTCAACTGAAATTTCACTGCTGACAACTTCACCTTTTATCTCTCCAAGTTCAATCAAATCAATATGTGTACAGTATAACTGGCTCTGTTGAATGCCAAAACACTACAACTGTATTTGATCTTGTAAACCACTATTAAATTACTATTTCCCTGCTGTTATTTGGTATTTTAAATTTGACATGTTAGTCTATTTATCTCTGCTAAATAAGAAGTGAGTAAAGATATTCTTCTAGTTTCTTCTAACCACTTAACCACTATATTTAGTAGAATTTGCAATTAACATTCCATTATCTGAAATCTTGTATGGCCTGAACAGTAATTGATAATTTCTAAATAACAATTAGGAATAAACATCCATTTGGCAGATCAGATATCCACAACTTTCTGGAAAACATAATTTATGATATATTTTCTGTTTATCACTAGAATGCTTGTAGTTGACGTGATGCTGTGTAGTCATAGACAAAAATTTTTATTCCAGTGTTAAGAGATAATTGTAATAATGGAGATTATGTAAGGATAAAAGCACTAGAATATCCAGCTCCAAATTGCAGGCATATGATGAAATTAGCCATCTTTTAAGGTGTCTTTGTAGTGGAATGTCTGGTTAGCACAAGTGTTAAGATGACAGTGTAAAACCAATGTTTAAAATTTGTGTATGCATGCATGCATGTGTGTGTCATTATCATCATTGTTTAACTTCCATCTTCCATGCTGGCGTGGGTCGGACAGTTTGACAGGAGTTGGTAAACCTGGGGACTTTGTGCTTTGGTATTTTTCTTACAGCTGATTACCCTTCCTAATGTTAGCTACTTCACAGAGCGGTCTGGGTGCTTTTTATGTGACACCAGCACCAGTAAAATCACATATGCACACACACATTTTCAAGGAGAAGGTTGACAGTAACTTCAAAGTTTCATCTTGTTTACCTTCACCAGACAGCTTGGTAAAGGTGAACAAGCCAAAATTTTGAAGTCACTATCAAATTTTTCCTTGTAAAAGTTTAATAAACATGTGCCCTACTATACAAACAAACATGTATGCATGAATGAATGAATGGATGATGTGCTGTGACAGCTCAACTGAATATGTCTTATGCTCAAAAACCTGTTGAAATATGAAGAACTTCTTTCATGTTGTTTGAACACCAAGGGGAGTAAAGACACATTAATCATTCATTGACAGGTTAAATTTAGCGACTGTCCCTAATTGATTAGTTATCAAAACAAATTTCATTTACCTAGTAAATACAATATGCAGTATATAATTATCCAGCTAATAGAATGCTGACCTGTAACCCATATACACTTTAGTTTACTAATTACATTTATAATCAGTGTTAACATTCTCAAATATTGAGTTCTTCATTGTAACCTTTGCTATGAGATGCAGTTTATATTTGCTGTGTGTACTTTTTAAGTTCATAAAACGAGAACAATAACAATGTTAAGATAAGGAATAGGTAGCTTTATTTATATTTGAAGGTTTTGTTAAAAAAAAGTTTTTATTAGATACATGAAAATATGTAATTTTGTTTATATGTAGTTAAGAATCAAACTTCTTAACCACAGAAAAATAAAAATATAAACCGACCTTTTCATGACTTCAAGAATTTTAAAAAAAACATTAAAATAAATATTATACTTTGTCGTCAACAAAATCCAGAAAGCTGCACATACAGGCTTCAAAGGCTGCAAGTTACAAACCCCTAGTTTAGAGCAAATTTGAAAAGTTAGTTTCAGCATTGTCTACATAAACTTTAAGATGTTTGTTTTGTTTGAGAATTATGCTGTTTTTCTAAAATATGTTTCTATTTTTAGGCTCAACTACTATTTTGTTAAAATGTAATGCTTTCATTTTTAGGCTCAGCTATTCGTCCTGTTATTTTGCTTGCTCCTTTAGCTGAACCTTTGATCAACAAGTTAACTGCAGAGTCCCCTGATAAGTTTTGCAAGTGTGATATCAGTAAGTTAAATATTGAAAGAATATTTAAACCTAATATTCAATTGTTTTAAATATGTTGTTCATTTTTGAATTATTTTACTTTTCAAACCTAACTTAACATATAGACAAGATGTTTTTTTCTTTAAAACATGATTAAGGTGAACTGGCAGAATCATTAGCATGCTGGGAAAAATGCTGAGCAGTATTTTATCTGTCTTTATGTTCTGAATTCAAATTCCACTGAGGTTGACTTTGCCTTTCATCCTTTTGGGGTTGATAAAATAAGTACCAGTCAAGCACTGGGGTTGATGTACCCCTCACCCAAAATTACTGGCCTTATGCCAAAATTTGAAATCATTACTTAAAATGTGATGAACTTTTTGATAATGAATAATCGTAGTGGTAAAACGTCTGCACTCAACATTGTCAATACTTATTTTTATGAATCTATGTGGTTTTGTGTACATCATCATTATCATCATATTAACATCCACTTTTCCATGCTTGCATTGGTCAGTCAGAATTAGTTGAGGCAGATTTTTTTACAACTGGACGCTCCTTCTGCCATCAATCCTCACCTTTTTCAAGTGACGATCTTTTTCCAATTACCAGATGTCACAAGAGAGAAATGTGTCAGCATGGATAATGGTGCGCTTGCTTTTAATGATTCTGAAAAGAAAGAGTCTTGGAGAAGCCATTATGAAAGACTGCTGAACGTGGAGAATGAATGGGAGAAGGAGAGCCTGCCAAATGGTGAACCAGTAAACGGACCAGCTATCCGAATAGACAGCTCCCTGGTAGATAAAGCAATTAAAGGTATGAAGCCAGGAAAAGCCCCCAGCCCATCAGGAATCACTGCTGAGATGCTTAAAACATCTGGTGGTGTGAGCTATGGCCTAGTCACCCGCATTGTAAACCAGGTTGTTCATGATGGAGTCATACCCAATGACTGGCGTAGCAGTATCATAGTCAATTGCTACAAGGGTAAAGGTGATGCTCTAGATAGAAATAACTACAGGGGTATCAAACTGCTGGATAAGGTGATGAAGGTCATAGAGAGGGTCATTGCCCAACTAATTAGGGTGAGAGTCTGCTTAGATGAGATGCAGTTCAGTTTTGTGCCAGGTAGAAGCACCGCTGATGTTATTATATTCCTGGTTTGACAACTGCTGGAGAAATACCTAGCTAAAGATAAACCCCTATACTTAGCTTTTGTGGACTTAAAGTAAGCCTTTGACAGGGTCGCCCGATCCCTTATCTGGTGGGCGATGCGGAAACTGGAGATTGACAAATGGTTAATAAGGGCTGTACAAGCCCTATACTGAGAGGTCATTAGTAAGGTTAGGATTTGCAATGAGTATAGTGAAGAATTCCGTGTAGAAGTAAGGGTCCAACATGGATCAGCCCTCAGTCCCCTTTTATTCATCATAGTCCTCCAGGCAATAACAGAGGAATTCAAGATGGGTTGTCCCTGGGAGCTCCTCTATGCTGATGACCTGGCCCTCATAGCTGAATCACTATCAGAACTAGAGAAGAAATTTCAGGTGTGGAAGCAAGGTTTAGAATCAAAAGGCCTTAGAGTCAATGTAGCAAAGACCAAAGTTCTAGTAAGTAGGAAGGCGAACTCATCACACATCCCCTCAGGTAGGTGGCCCTGCTAGATCTGTAGAAACTCCACAAGATGTACCCAGTGTAAGCTATGGACACATACAAGGTGCAGCAATATCAAAAGAAGATTAACCGGGAAGATAACTTTCATGTATGGCAGATGCACAGGGGCAATAAACACTACAGATGCTCAGAAAACAGATTCTATCACACTCCAGCGGGAGAAACTAGAAGTAGTTGATAGCTTCTGCTACCTAGGTGACCAAGTTAATAGTGAGGGTGGATGCTCTGAGAGTGTTGCCACTAGAATAAGAATAGCCTGGGCAAAGTGTAGAACGCTTTTATCCCTGCAGGTGACAAAGGGCTTCTTGCTCAGAGTGAAAGGTAGATTGTACGATGCATGTGTGTGAACTGGCATGCTTGACAGCAGTGAAACATGGGCTGTGACTGCGGAAGACATGCTAGCATGATCCGCTGGATGTGTAATGTCAGTGTGCACACACGACAGAGTGTAAGCACCCTGAGAGAAATGTTGGACGTAAGAAGCATCAGATGTGGCATGCAAGAGAGACGTTTGTGCTGGTATGATCATGTACTACAGATGGATGAGGGGAGCTATGTGAAGAAGTGCCACTCCCAAACAGTTGAAGGAATCCGGAGTAGAGGTAGACCCAGGAAGACATGGGATGAGGTGGTGAAGCATGACCTTCGAACGATAGACCTCACAGAGGCAATGACGAAAGACCAAGATCTCTGGAGATATGCTGTGACTGCGAAGACCCGACAAATAAAGTGAGTTCATGGCTGTATCCTACACCAGTTTTGCATAACCAGCCCCAGCCCATTCAAAAGTACCTTGGATTGTGGGGCAACCTGCTGTGCTTGCGGAGACCTATTGAGTCAAGTACATCAACATCAAAATGAAAATCAAATGGAAATTGTAGTTGTGATACCCGTGCTGGTGGCACGTAAAAAGCACCATCCAAATGTGGCCGATGCCAGCGCCACCCTGAATGGCTTCCGTGCTGGTGGCATGTAAAAAGCACCAACTGATCATGGTCTTTGCCAGCCTCCTCTGGCCCCTGTGCTGGTGGCGGGTAAAAAGCACCCACTACACTCACGGAGTAGTTGGCGTTAGGAAGGGCATCCAGCTGTAGAAACACTGCCAGATCAGACTGGAGCCAAGTGCAGCCTCCTGGCTTCCCAGACCCCAGTCGAACCATCCAACTCATACTAGCATGGAAAACGGACGTTAAATGATGATGATGATGTTTTCATAGAAGATTAGAACTGCACAACACTGGTTGTATAATGGTGCTACTCATTTATAAGTACCATTACAAAGTCTTGTCTTAATATTGTCAAGACAAAGAGGGACACATGTACCAGAGGCTTGTTAGTGTCCATATATGAAATTAACACACAATGTTTTGGTTGGCCCATGTTTATAGTAGAGGACAGATGCATAAGCTGCCATGTAATGAGACTAAACATCATCATCATTTAACATCCACTTTCCATGCTGGCATGGGTTGGACAGTTGGCCAGGATCCAGCAAACTGCAAGACCACATTGTGCTTGTGTCAATTTTGTCATGGTTTCTATGGCTGGACACCTGTCCTAATGCCAAACACTTTACAGCATGTATTGTGTGCTTTTGTCATGGCATCAGCACTAGTGAGATCATCAAGCAGCTCACGAGTCTAACCTCTCTTTTAAATGAGAGGAAGTAAGTAGAGCATGAGGTGATTTTATGCTTGAAGACTAGAGGTTATACATAAAATAAAAATAAATGAAGAAATTCTTGCAATGTGAAAAATGAGCCTCACAATATGGAGTGGCTGTTTTGGCATTTCTTTCTCACCATTTTATTGGGTAATGCATTTTCCATTTTATCAGACAGGACTACAAAGCATTTGCATGACTCATTCCAATATATTTCTCAATAAATTCAAGAATTACGCTTATTCTTTCTATTCTTATCTGGCATTTAACATCAACACTTTCTATTTTCATTGTAGCTACATTGGAAAATAATGCCCAGAATATAGAGAAAGGACAAGCTGAAGGCTTTATTTTAGAATGTTACAAAAGAGAAAACTATTGTGAATGTTATACTGTATCATCTGTTAAAAGAATCTGTGATAAGGTATGTCTATTCCTCAAAACACTATTGACAAGTCTTCTCCTTTGTATGTGAATATAACAATGGAGTAGTAATCTAGTATAGCAATTGTTAAATGTTCAACTTATTGTATTAGTCTCATATAACTGGTCGCTTTAATATTTCAACAGTTTTTTACTTTGCTTCAGTTGTTAGATTTTGTCCTTGAATACAACTCTCATTAACTGTTTTCTTTCATAGCTGGTTTATAAATCAGTTTAATGTTCTATTTTAGTTCATCATCATCATAACAATAATTATAATAATAATGATAATAATAGCAAGCTGGCAGAATTGTTAGTGGCATTTCATCTGTTGCTATGTTCTGAGTGCAAATTCTACCAAGGTCAACTTTGCTTTTCATCCTTTCAAGGTTGATAGAATAAGATCCAGTCAAGTGCTGGGGTCAATGAAATAAGTACCAGTCAAGTGCTGGGTTGATGTAACTGACTAGTCCCCTCCCCTAAAATTTCAAGCCTTGTGCCTTTAATAGAAAGGATCACCATCATCATCATCATCAAGGCAGCAAGCTGGCAGAATCGTTAGCACGCCAGACAAAATACTTAGCAACATTTCATCTGTCTTTATGTTCTCCGTTCAAATTGTGCCAAAGTCAACTTTGCCTTTTATCCTCAAAGATGGTGTGTTGGCAGAATTGTTAGCATGCTGGGCAAAATGCTTAGTGGCATTTCATCCATCTTTATGTTTTCAGATTTAATTCCACCAAGGTCAACTTCGCCTTTCATCCTTTTGAGGTTGATAAAATAAATACCAGTTGAATACTGGAGTTCGATGTAATCAACTTACTCCCTCCGCTGAAATTGCCGGCCTTGTCCCAAAATTTCAAATCATCATTATTATTATTAGTTGGATAGACAGCAGAATTATTAGCACAGCAGATAAAATGCTTGGTAGCCTTTCATCCTTTCAGGAGCAATAAAATAAGTATCAGTTGAGCACACTGCACTCATTGTAATTTAGTAGCACCCTCCCCCAAAATTTCAGGCCTTGTGCCTGTAGTAGAAAGAATTATCATTAACAATAATTTTTATTATCATCATTATTATTATTAAGGCAGTGAGCTGACAGAATTGTATTATTAAGGCAGCGAGCTGGCAGCATCGTTAGCACGCTGGACGAAATGCTTAGCAGTATTTTGCCCATTGCTACATTCTGAGTTCAAATTCCACCAAAGTTGACTTTGCCTTTCATCATTTTGGGGTCGATAAATTAAGTACCAGTGAAACACTAGTACCAGTGAAACACTAGTACCAGTGAAACATTAGTACCAGTGAAACACTAGTACCAGTGAAACACAATGCAATCAACTCATCCTCTCCCCAAAATGGCTGTCCTTGAGGTAAAATTTGAAACTATTATTATTATTATTGTTGTTGTTGTTATCATCATTATTGAGGCAGTAAGCTGGCAGAATCATTAGCACACTGGGTGGAATGCTTAGTGGTATTTCATCTTCCACTATGTTCTGAGTTCTAATTCCGTCATGGTCACCTTTGCCTTTCATCCTTTTGGGGTCAATAACTTAAGTACCAGTGAAACACTGGGGTCAACGTAATCAACTAGTCCCCTCCCTGCAAATTTCAGGCCTTGTGCCTTTAGTAGAAAGGATTATTAGTATTATTACTATTATTATTATTATTTTATAAGGTGACATGTTGGCAGAATTTCTTTTGACTCTTTCCATTCTGACTTCAAATGCCACTGAGGTCAACTTCACCTTTCATCATTTTGGAGTTGATAAAATAAAGCACAAATGAAGTACTGGAGTTGTTATCAGCTAACCCACTCCCCTCAAAATTGCTGGCCTTGTGCCATAACTGTTGTTATCTGATAAAATTAGTAGAAGTTAGATAACAAAGGTCTCTTTTATCAATTAAACCTTGCATCTACAAATATAATTTTGTACCTATTTTAAAAATCTTTGTTTTTATCTCCTCAGTGCAGGCATGGTTGTGTGGTTAAGAAGTTCACTTTCCAACCACATGTAGGCAATACTCTTTGTGGGTCTTAGTTTATCTTTGAAGAACTAATCAGTGTTTGAAATATTTTCTGACACAAAAGAGAATTGTAATGTTATTATCAGTCCAAATATGCTTTTATCATTCCAAATATGCTTGAGTCACGTTTGAACTGAACAAGCTTCTCACTGCATTTTGTCATAGAAACTATAGCCTGTTTGTTGACAAACGGTGTGTATACACCTATATCAGCTCGCAACACTGTCTACCCAGACCATGAGATGCAAGCATTTTGAAGTAGTTATCTCCTCTTCCGTCACAGTCACCAAGCAGGCGGCGCTGTGAGCTGATTAAAGAGTCTAATTCTCTTATGCTTTTCCAGTTGCCATAAGGTAACTGGCAGTGCTGTGCGGTGGCTCATTATGAGTAAATTATGGAGTGGGAGTGCTAAGCAATGATAAGTAAACTTGTAATGTTATTATCAGCCTGAATATGCTTGAGGCATGTTCGAACCAGTGAACAAGCTACTCACTGTGTTTTTTCATGGAAAATATATCCCGTTTGTTGACAAATGGTGTATACACCTATATCAGCTTGCAGTGCCATCTACGGCACGGTGCTGGGTAGATGGTACTGCAAGATGATATAGGTGTATACACACCATTTGTCAACAAACAGGATATATTTTCTGTGACAAAATGCAGTGAGTAGCTTGTTCACTGGTTCAAATGTGCCTCAGGCATATTCAGACTGATAATAACATTACAATTCTACTTTTCACTGCTTAGTGCTCACCCTCTGTAACAAAAGAGAATGTCTAGTCATTTAGATATCATTTTGGCAATCCTGTGTATATGTGAGGTTGCCATGAGAAATCGGCAGAAATTTTGAGACCAAATGTTTGTAGTAACTTTGAAAACTTTACTTGAGTGTTGTTCATGAAAGGATTAGGTGTCACTTCTCAGTAAGAATTTCCTTCCCATATGAGGCTACCATTTTGTTGTCATCTACCAACAGTGATGTATGTTATTGTTTTCCTTTGCTAGAATTGCCATTGTTTGCTGAATGTAAGTCCAGAAGCTATTGACCGGCTTCACCGGCAGCAAATATTCCCAATTGTTTTGTTAGTAAAACAGAAAACACCCAAGCAAATAAGGTATGTTTGTATTCTTCACTTGGTAAATTTTTAAAAATATAAATTCAACCCTTTTGTTATTAACTCGCCTGAGATCATCTCTGGTTCAATGATTAATTCTTATTGTTTAAAGTGATCTAAAACTTTCCTCAAAATTCCATGTTAATTTATGTCCCAAACACCAGCTTAATAATGAGTTATTTTACTAAATTCTTCATTATTTTCAAAACCAATTGAAACAAAGGCATTGTATCTCAGTACAAATATGGTAACAAGAGTTAAAATTTTTCTTTCAATCAGTCATTCTCAAGAAACCGGAATTTTGCAGTATTATTGTATTCACTTACTTTTACATGTTTATTACCTTCAAAGCATTCTCCATTTGAAGCAATGCATCACTCTAGATGCGTTTTCTACTGTTTGAAGTAGTCCTGGAACTCTTGCGTAGTGATACCTTTTTTAACACCTCCATTGATTTTTTTTTCCTTCACCTCTTCCACATCTGCAAAACGTTTACTTTTCAGGACTTCTTCATTCAGGGGAACAAAAAAAAAAGTTGTAGGAGGGAAGATTAGGTGAATAGGGAGTGTGGATAAGCGGGCTCATACCATTTTTGGTCAAAAACTGTCTTACACTCAAGATGCTGTGTGCAGACACATTGTCATGATGAAACCACCACTCTCCACTTTGCCACAGGTTGGGGTGTTTTTGTCTCACCACGTATCGCAAACATTTCAGAACTTCCAAGTAAAATGTTTGGTTAATAGTTTGACTGGGAGAAACAAATTCTGTGTGGACAATCCATTTCACATCGATGAAACAAATCAGCATTGTCTTGACATTGCACTTCACTTGATGCGCTTTTTTGAGGCGTGGTGACATTGAATGCTTCCATTGACTTCATTGCTGCTTTGTTTGCAGGCCATAGCCATAACACCAGCTTTCCTCACCAGTGGATGACCTTTAAAAAAAGTCGAGATCAACTTCCAACTGTTCTTTCAATTCATGATGTGCATTCAATCGTGACTGCTCTTGATTTTCCATGAACAAGCTGTGCACAAATTTTGCTGCAACTCTTTTCATTCGCATTTCCTTGCTCAAAATTCATTAGCAGGACCTCCAGAACACACCAGTCATATCAACAAGTTTGTCAGTTGTTTGGCAATGGTCCTCCAAGATCAGTTCATGAATTTTCATGATGTTTTCATTCATTTGGGAGGTTGACAGTCGCCCTGAACAAGGTTGGTCTTAAAGCAACATGTGACCATTCCTAAAGCATGGAAACCACTCATAAACTTGTGTTTTGCTCATGACAGCATCCATGTAAGTTGTTTGAAGCAGAAAACAGAATTTCACAGAAGCACACTGTTCCTTCATTTCAGCTATTGCCAAAATTGATGAACCGGGAAGAAGCACTGCAAGACAGTGATGCACCATGTGGCAGTACAACCATACTTGATAAGACTGGTCAGTAGACTGATGCTTGAGGGTCGCATCATATGGTTTCTAGTAGCAGAAGTCTGAACTACAACTAGCTTGCCCCACAGAGAATGTTTCCAATTACTTTTGAGTATCCCCTTGTAAATGCCTATAACTTTTCTAGATGGGACAGATTGATGTGGTTGATGTTCGCCTTTAACATCTGTAGATCAACACAGGTAGAAGAGGAATACTAAAGAGTTACATGTCTGAAAAAGAAGCTCACTGTTGTCAGGTTAGATATGGTAGGAGAGACAGAGTTAGGATGATGAGAGGAGAATTGGGAGAACTTGGTGGAAGTAGTTTTCAAGAAACTAGTTCTTAGGAATAGAAACTAAAATGCTACAGTATGTCATTAATGTCAATATTACTTGAAGCAAAGGCAGTGTATTTCAACAGAAATATAGTAAAAATAGAGTTAATTATCTTGTAGCCTCACTTGTAGCAATGCAGATTTTGGGACTAGAGAATGTTCTGTTCAAAGAAACAATACAAATGTCTGCAGTAAGGCTTGTAATTACAATCATGTAGTAAGTAGGCCGGGATCTTCCTTTTAACCTGGGATGCCCTTTTCATTCACAGGTTGACAGAAAATTAATTTGCCTCTTGTCTCTGTATGCAGTTGCTAGCAAATTCCTTTCTGCTGTTGGATTATTTCACCTGTTTTTTTTAAATTTTGCTTTTTTTTATATCCAACGGCATCTTTTCCCTACTTGCAATTACTGTAGCACATATGTTGCCACAGCTTCTAATTCCACTGCATGTTTGACTGAAGTGAAAAATCACTCAAAAAATAATGTCCTTTTTCCTCATATGAATAGTGAACTCACAGCAGTACTCAGTTCTAGTTTCATAAATCTTCTAAACTTTGATCCCCATTTTGTGGGTTTCCAGGTATGTACTGTTGGAAACATACTCTGCCTTTCTATCCCACCATACTCTCATTGATGGATAGGTATCCTCTGGTTTATACAATGTTTTATATGTGCTTTGAACGCAGTCAATGAGGGGTCTTATTTCAAATAAGGGATGAAAGTTTGGTTCCTCATATGCTAGTGCACTACTAGTGTCCTTTATATGGAGGCATAGAGATAATTTCAAAAATCTTGTCCATGTCATGATATTGGAAACATATTGGTCTCCAAGAAGTTCATTACTACTCCAATAGTTTGTTATTCTGAATAGCTTTCCTATACCCATAATTATATTGATTGCAAAACATGCTCAGATTTCATCTAAGGATGTGGGAGACCACAAAGTCTTTTTTATTGTTTTATTTACATTTTGTGTAATGATTAGTTTCCACAGTAATTGTCTGAGCTAATGTTAGAATCACTTTCACAAATAGAAATATCAGATTCATACTCACACACTACATGGTTTTTCTGTTCACTGTACAGTTGAAAATCCTTCAAATTCTGATTCACTACATGAAACTGGTATCCATTTTCCATCATGATCAAAAATTTTCAAGAAGTTGATGTAGGAAAATGTGGAAAAAATCTCTAAAAATTCACAGAAGTCAGATACCATGCCAAATAATATTGGATACTATAACTCAATTGTTTATGTAGTAAAATCATGGGTTTTCATGAACACACTAACATGATTTGTGCTGTACATCTCATTTAGATATGACTAGGATAATATAGCCATTTTCAAGCTGATTGGTAATATTCACCATTAAAATTCTTGGCTGGTTTCAGGTTGTGTGGAGAGAGAAGGGTCACCAATTTAGTAAGTGCTCACCAATCTAGTAGTAAGTCACCAATGTGACAGATTCAAAGTTGTAATGGGTTCAAATGTAATGTGTTGGAAGATAACAGTGTCACAATATAACGTGACTGAAGTATGTGTAGAAATAAATATCAGAAGGCATGTTTTGTTAATAAAGCATAGTCATTTATTTTAGATTGTTGATAAGTACTAAGCAACATGAGCGTATAAGAATGAATTTTTATCTTTGGGTGTAAATGTTAAAAGATGTAGAGCATTCTGCATATATGCTGCAGAATGGTTATAGATATAAGTCAAGCAAGTTGCATGGCATTGATAGTGAACACTGTAAAATACACATAGTAGAAAGAGTGATGTTGCCACTTGATTTAACTCTTTGATAAATGCATTTATACTGCTGGGTGGAAGTTGTCATGTGTATCCTTCCACAACCAGCTCTCATTGGATGAAATGGCCATAGCACAACTGTGCCTTGCCACCATGACAAAATAGCTCTTTTCTGTCTCACTACAGGAGCTTTGGTATTTAAAGGTTTTAATAGGATGTATCTCTGGTGACAACAAAAGATTAGGTCAGTTTTTCTATTGATGGATACAGCAGGCTGCTGGAGTATGTGCAGTTTCTCAAGGAGATAAAGTTAACAATTATAAACTCCAGATGAGTAAGGAAACTCTTGTCACAGATGCTCCATAGAACATTGAGCAAGTCATTTTCATAGTCCTGGAGGCTCTAGATGAAGCAGGAGTGCATATGTTGCTTAAACCTTCCCTTAAAGTCATCAGCTGTCATGCCTGTATAGTCTTAATGCTATCTAATGGTGTGAGGGTTACCCTATAGACCATAGTCTTTGAGTGGTATGATCCTCCCAGTGGGCAGTTGATAATGTTAGATTGTGGATGTATGCTTGCTACTTTTGCCGCTTGCATTGCTCAAAGCAATATTAACTAAACATAAGTAACTAACCTTGATAATATAGGAATTAAAAAGCTTATGATAAGAAGGTAGCAAAGTGTAGGTGAAAGCAGCAACAGCAGACTTGGTGATACATGTTTCTCAGACTACATCACTATTTTTGATTTGGTCATCCTTACGCTATCAGTTTGGTCTTCTCTGGACTGGAAATCTCCAGTTTTAACTCAACAGCTTGTCATCTCATCTGTGCGATGTAACATCTTAAAATTTCTCACCATTTATTACTGGACACATATTATTTAAAAGTACAGCATTTCTTTGCACAGCTGCCATCCTCCATACACGTCATATGTTCATGCCATCATACATACACATACACAACTGGCTTCTTTCAGTTTCCATCTACTAGATCCACTCACAAGGCTTTAGTCAATCTATAGCTATAGAAGACTCATGCGCAAAACACTACACAGTGAATCTGAACCACACACACATGCCTGCACCTATATTCGTGTGTGTGTCTGTAATGTATATGTATATGTTTCTTTTACAGAGAAGTTCGAGATGTCCAGTTTTGGACAGAAAAAATTAGTAGCAAAAATTCAAAAGAACGTTTTGAACAATTCCAAAAAATAGAACATGATTACCGGCATCTTATAACAGGTAAGACTTCATCATTACATCTTTAAAATAATTCCTTTTCTGTCTCCCATATATGATTTGAAAATCTGTTTAAAAAAAACAAACATTGTAGATATAGTTGTATATCTCATATTATCTTACAACAGTATTATAATAGTTTCAATTATTTGACTGTAGCCATATTGCCCGTAAAAGTTTAGTTGGTTATATTATTCCCTATACTTACTTCATGCAGTCTCATACTTATTGGTTGAACCACTAATTATGGGACAAATTGATGGAAACACATACATATAGTCATATGTATCTGTGTATGATATATATATATTTAAGTGTGTGTGTGTATTAAACTTTTACAAGGAAAAGATTGGCTTGCTCCTTCATCAGACTCTACATTCATTCTACAAAAGGTATTGAATAATCTTTCAGTTTGATACTAATTTGTTTTTATAAAGAACTTGATATAAAGCAAACAACATGTAAGAAACTCTATTTTGTTGTGGTGATTGTTATACTATTATTCTTGCTATCATTGGCAGGGAGACAATGACGAAATCACTGCTGCTGGGGTCAACTTTGACTTTCATCCTTTCACAGTCAATAAAGTACCAGTTGTGTACTGGGTCGATATGATTGACTATCCTCTTCCCCAAAATTTCAGGCCTTGTACCTATAGTAGAAATGATTATTATGAGAGGGAAGATATTTTCTAAAAATAAACATGTGCCAGCATGGTTGTGTGCATGTCATATATGTATATATATATATATATATATATATATATATATCATCATCATCATCATCATCATCATTTAACGTCCGTTTTCCATGCTAGCATGGGTTAGACGATTTGACTGAGAACTGGCAAGCCAGAAGGCTGCACCAGGCTCCAATCTGATCTGGCAGAGTTTCTACAGCTGGATACCCTTCCTAACGCCAACCACTCCAAGACTGTAGTAGGTGCTTTTACGTGCCACTGACACAAGGGCCAGTCACACGGTAATAGCAACGGCCATGCTCAAAAAGGAGATTTTTTACATGCCACCTGCACGGGAGCCAGTCCAGTGGCACTGGCAACAACCTCGCTTGAATGATTTTCTAACGTGCCACCAGCACAAGTGCTAGAAGGCAATGCTGGTAACGATTACGCTCTAATGGTGCTATTTACGGGCCACTAGCAGGGAAGCCAGACAGCTGCTCTGGCAATGAACACTCTCGACAGTGCTGTTAGTGCTCCACTGGCGTGGTGACCAGTCATCGAGTATGGTTCAATTACGATTTCACTTGCCCCAACAGGTCTTCGCAAGCAGAGTTTAGTGTCCAATAAAGGAGTGGTTGACATGGGTGCCAGTCATCGGATTCGGTTCGATTTCGATTTCAAATTCCAAATTCCAAATTCCAAATTCACTTGCCTCAACAGGTCTTTCGCAAGCAGGGTTTTTAGTGTCCAATGAAGTAAAGATACAGATTAGTGAGCTGGCTACACTTCTGGCAGAGATCACAGATTATGCTCTATATATATATATATATATATATATATATATATATATATATATATATATATATAAGGGCATTACTATATGTATGTGTGTATATATATATATATATATATATATATATATATATATATATATGTGTGTGTGTGTGTATATACTGTTCATATCATCTGTGGATAAATTTTAAAATTGATGATATCACCAGCAGTGACATAGGTGGATCGCAGGCACAATAGCATTAAATAGTTATGAATTATAGATTTGCGTGAAATGTAATGATGCTTAACATGCATCTACCTGCTAGAAATAAGATCTAAAGTGTTAAATTAATCCACCATGCTGCACCAAGATAACAGAGAGAAACAGTATAGGAGGAAAACAGAAAGAATTAAAACATTTAACAGCACAAATAAAAATATTATGCAATTAGGGATATCCACAAACCAGGTTTCGGCTTTTGTATATTTAGATCCTGAGCCTCATCAGTGTGGCTTACCGGGCAATAATCCATAACTATCACATTAAACTCTGACTGCAACTGGTTTTGTTTTGGCCAAAAATAGAGCAAATGGTGCATTAAAGTTTATATGCAAAACATTCAAACACTGAGACTTGAAATCAGATGTCAATACATATGTATATATGTGTATGTATATGAATATATATATATATATATATATATATATATATATATATATATATATATATATATATATATATATATGTGTGTGTGTGTGTGTGTGTGTGTGTGTGTGTGTGTTTATATATACAAGTATATATATGTATATATATA
>NC_142934.1:30061575-30111575 GCF_046866305.1 Octopus bimaculoides
TATATGTATATATATGTATTATATGTATATATATATATATATGTATATATATATATGTATATATATGTATATATATATATGTATATATATATATGTATATATATATATGTATATATATGTATATATATATATGTATATATATATATGTGTATATATATATGTATGTATATATATGTATGTATATATATGTATATATATATATATGTGTATATATATATATGTATATATATATATATGTATATATATATATATATGTATATATATATATATATATGTATATATATATATATGTATATATATATATGTATATATATATATATGTATATATATATATCTATATATGTGTATATATATATATGTATATATATATATCTATATATGTGTATATATATATATATATGTGTGTATATATTTATATATGTGTGTATATATATATGTATATATATATATATATATATATATGTGTGTATATATATATGTATATGTATATATTTATATATGTGTATATATATATGTATATGTATATATATATATACATATGTATATGTATATTTATGTATATGTATTTATATATGTGTATATATATGTATATATATATATCATCATCATCATCATCATCGTTTAACGTCCGTTTTCTATGCTAGCATGGGTTGGACGACTTGACTGAGGACTGGTGAAACCGGATGGCAACACCAGGCTCCAATCTAAATTTGGCAGAGTTTCTACACCTGGATGCCCTTCCTAACGCCAACCACTCAGAGAGTGTAGTAGGTGCTATTACATGTCACCTGCTCGAAGGCCAGTCAGGCGATACTGGCAACGGCCACGCTCGAAATGATGTCTTTTATGTGCCACCCGCACAAGCCAGTCCAGGGGCACTGGCAACGATCTCGCTCGAAAATCCTATGGAAGCCAGTCAGGCGGTACTGGCAACGGCCACGCTCAAAATGGTGCATCTTATGTGCCACCCGCACAAGAGCAAGTCCAGGGGCACTGGCAACGATCTTACTTGGATTGCCGCGTCTTCTCACGCACAGCACATTTCCAAAGGTCTCGGTCAGTAGTCATCGCCTCGGTGAGGCCCAATGTACAAAGGTCATGCCTCACCACCTCAGCCCAGGTCTTCCTGGGCCTACCTTTTCCACGGGTTCCCTCAACTGTTAGGGTGTGGCACTTTTTCACGCAGCGATCCTCATCCATTCTCACCACATGTCCATACCAGCGCAATCGTCTCTCTTGCACACCACAACTGATGCTTCTAATGTTCAGCTTTTCTCTCAAGATACTTACACTCTGACGGGTATTCACATTGACATTACACATCCAATGGAGCATACTGGCTTAATTCCTTGCGAGCTTACGTATGTCCTCAGCAGTTACAGCCCATGTTTCACTGCCATGTAGCATGGCTGTTCGTACACATGCGTCATACAGTCTGCCTTTTACACTGAGTGAGAGTCCCTTTGTCGCCAGCAGGGGTAAGAGCTCTCTAAATTTTGCCCAGGCTATTCTTATTTTAGCAGCTACACTTTCAGCACACCCACCCCCACTACTAACTTGGTCGCCCAGATAGCGGAAGCTTTCGACTACCTTTAGTTTTTCACCCTGGAATGAGATAGAAGTTGTTTCCTGTTTGTTTACAGTCTTTATTGCACCTGAATATCTGCCACAAACAATAACTAACTTCCTAGTTAACCTGCCTTTGATGTTGCTGCACCTCTTATGTGTCCATAGCTTGCACCGGGTACATCTTATAGAGTTACTACCTACTCCTTTTCTACATACTGAGCAGGGCCATCAACCTGAAGGGGTTTGTGTTTTATCTACCTTCCTACTTATTAGGATTTTGGTTTTAGCTAGGTTGACTCTAAGGCCCTTCAATTCTAGACCTTGCTTCCACACCTGAAACTTCTCCTCTAGTTCTGATAGTGACTCCGCAATTAGGGCAAGGTCATCAGCATAGAGGAGCTCCCAGGGGCAACCTGTCTTGAACTCCTGTGTGATTGCTTGGAGGACTATGATAAATAAGAGGGGGCTGAGGACGGAATCTTGGTGGACCCCTACCTCTACCCGGAATTCATTGCTGTACTCATTTCCAACCCTCACCTTACTGGCAGCATCTCTGTACATGGCTTGCACAGCTCTCACTAACCATTCTTCTATCCCAAGTTTCCTCATTGACCACCAAATAAGGGATCGGGGGACCCTGTCAAAGGCTTTCTCCATGTCAACGAAAGCCAGGTACAGAGGTTTATCCTTGGCTAGGTATTTCTCCTGCAGCTGTCTTACTAGAAATAAGGCATCAGTAGTGCTTTTACCTGGCACGAACCCAAACTGGATCTCATCTAAATTGATTTGCTCCCTAATTAGTTGGGCTATGACCCTCTCTGTAACTTTCATAACCTGATCTAACAGCTTGATGCCTCTGTAATTATTTGTATCTAAAGCGTCACCTTTACCTTTGTAGCAGTTGACTATGATGCTGCTACACCAGTCATTGGGGGCTTTCCCGGTCTTCATACTCTTTAATTGCTTTATCTACCCTGGTACTATCAACTCGGATAGCTGGTCCCTCTATTGGGTCGACATACGGCAGGCTCTCTTCCTCCCATTCATTCTCTTTATTAAGCAATCTATCGTAGTGGCATCTCCAGACCTCTTTCTTTGCATCCTCATTTAGTGCAAGCGTACCATCATCCATGCGAACACATTTCTCTCCTACGACATCACTATTTTCTCTCCTACACTGTCTTGCAACACGAAATACCTCGAGTCTTTGGTCCTCACGGCGCAGAACATTGGCAAATCTTTTCTTATCTGCTTCCCCTCTGGCTAAATAAACCTGTCGCCTAGCCTCCCTTCTGGCACATTGGTACAATTCCCTGCTACCACCGTTCTTCCAGTCCTTCCAAGCCTGTTTCTTTTGTCTAATAGCCCTGTCTACCTCCTTGTTCCACCACCACGTTACTCTGGGTCGGGAGGGGACCTTACACCACCCACAGATCTGGTCGGTGGCTTTCAACAGGTTGTCCCGCAGAAATCTCCAATTGTCTTCCACGTTGTATGATGCTATATCCCCTTCTATTTCGTTAAATGCTTCAAGTAACTTGTCTCTAAGCCTCTGTCCATTTGCAGGGTCTTTAAGCTTCCACACCCTTCTCCTCCAAGCCGGTCTAATTCTGGGCACCCATTTTGCCTTTATCCCAAAGTCGCTAACTACTAATCTATGTTGTGGGGTACATTCTTCGCCAGGGTAGGTTTTGGCATTTATAAGCCGCCCTCTTTCCCTATTTCTGGCGAGGATGTAGTCGATTTGGCTAGAGTGTCTGCCGGAGCGGTAGGTGACTAGGTGACTGGCAGGTTTCCTGAAGTTGGTATTGCAGACCATAAGATCGGTTGCATCACAGAACTCCAGCAGTCTGGTTCCCTCCTCGTTGCGGGAACCGAAGCTATAGCCTCCATGTATGCCATGGAAGCCTCCAGCACGACGTCCGACATGACCATTGAAGTCTCCAGCCACAAAGTGAAGGTCCCTGTCACTCGTCGACGAGGTAGTTTGCAAGAGGGTGTCATAGAATTGGCCTTTCAGACCATCTGGTAGCCCCGGTTGAGGTGCATAGGCTGAGATGACAGTAGCTAATCTATGATGAAGCACTAGTCTAATCTTAAGTACTCTGTCACTTACTCTAACGGCCTCGATTACCTTATCCACCCATTTCTCCGCTAGAAGTATTCCTACGCCCCCGACCCCGTCAGTGTTCCCTGCCCAGAAAATCTTGTACCTGTGTTCTTTGCCTGTGAGGAACCTCGCAGAACCTCCTCTCCATCTTACTTCCTGGATGCAGCACATATCTACGCGTCTCCGTTCAAGCATCTCAACAATTTCACCAGATCTACCTTTCAGCGTGCCGACGTTGAGAGTGCCAATCCTAACAGTATGGGTTTTGGGGGTGTGGGCCTGTAGCCTGGGAAGGGGAAAGCAGTGTTGTGTACCTGAAAAGAAAACTTGCAATTGGAAGAATTCATAAGCAAAACAGTACCTACAACCTGCAAACATTACTCAAACTTTATGCGCTACCCAAAGGTAGGGGACAGGATGGCCAAGGCCACTAGATGGGTTCCGGGTGACAGCCGAGGATGACAGGATGACAGAGGAATGAACTTCCGGTGGAGGGGGTGGGAGGGCGGTTGTACCATCAGCCAGGAGATAGGCCTCTTAATCGTAGATTTTAAATATTTGAGAGACAACGATGCATAAATCGTAATTTTTAAAAGAGCAATGAAACCTAGGTGAATAGAATATATAAGTAGCATGAATTTAGGAAGCTTAGAAAATGAATAAGTATGAATTTAAGACAAAAACTGAATTCAATTGAATTTCATGGAGAGAAACAAGATAAATAATAGAGGACAGACTAAAGCGCAAAAGGTATGAGATGTTGAGGCCGTAAATAAATATATGTATATATATATGTATGTATGTATATATATATATATATATATATATATATATATATATGTATATGTATATATATATATGTATATATGTATATGTATATATATATATGTATATATACATATGTATATATATATGTATATATATATATGTATATATACATATATATATATGTATATATATACATATGTATATATAGCTGGACTGGCTCTTGTGCTGGTGGCACATAAAATACACCATTTTGTGCGTGGCCGTTGCCAGTACCACCTGACTGACCTTCGTGCCGGTGGCACGTTAAGGCACCCACTACACTCTCGGAGTGGTTGGCGTTAGGAAGGGCATCCAGCTGTAGAAACTCTGCCAAATCAGATTGGAGCCTGGTGTAGCCATCTGGTTCACCAGCCCTCAATCAAATCGTCCAACCCATGCTAGCATGGAAAGCGGACGTTAAAAGATGATGATGATGACATATGTATATATACATATGTATATATATATATATACATATGTATATATATACATATGGTATATATATATATATATGTATATGTATATATGTATGCATATATATATGTATATGTATATACGTATATTATATGTATATTATGTATGCGTATATATGTATATACGTATATTATATGTATATATATATATGGCCGTTATATTGACGACTGTATCAGTGTCACCTCACTCTCCCGTGAACATCTAGACTCGTTCCTCTCTTTTGTCAAATCCTTCCATCCTGCCCTCCACTTCTCCCGCACTATCTCTGACACCTTTGTCTCCTTTCTTGACATTTCGGTCACATTCATAACTCGACTCTTACCACCTCCATCCACTACAAACACACAGACTCACACTCTTATCTCAACTTCTCCTCCTCCCACCCTAAAAACACCAAGCTCTCTGTCCCCTATTCCCAATTCCTCTGTCTACACAGGCTCTGTAGTGACAACCATGACTTTGAGACTCAGTCTCAACTCATGGCTTGCCACTTCATCCTACGGGGATAGAATTTATTTATATATAATTAAGGTTGAAGTGTTTTTGATCGTATAAGTCTTTTCAATCAGGATTGAATCTGGAAAAACAACAAAATAATCAGGCTCTTATATGATATTAGAAACAGCTGGATAACAATGATGATACAACATGGTTTCATTGCTGCTCCTCAACGTCTAAACACTACATAAGAGTGTGTAGTACACTAATGGTTACAAACAAATAGAAATATAGTATGCCCGTGTTGTGAAATCTGTGGACTACCTCCAAACATTCAGTCATCTATCTCCAAACCACAGATCTGTTTAAGCAAAATCTGTTCATTACTAGGCACTGATATAAATCAATTAGGTGAAATATCAGGTGGCACCTCTTAATATGAAAAGTACCAATTGCACAGAACCTTTGTAAATATTCATTACAGTCATACTTAGAGATATTGCGCTGTGTTGCTTTATATTTGCCACTGCATGTAGTTTGTTTCTGACCTATTTTCACTTCTTGTAATCATTTTTATTCTGACCAGTAATTTGGTTAGTGTCATCTGCTAAGTCTTCAACAAGGAACTCAGATTACATTTGTAATATAAATATGTATAACAGTAATACAAATGATAAAAATGAAGCTTCATCATTCAAAGAGAAACTAATATTTCTGATATTTTTAAAGATGGAGAGAAGTTGAGATGTGTTTGCTCTCCAATTCTCCTTTTGTTAAAATTCCTTCTCTTAGATTTGAACTTTCTCCCAATGGCACTCCTTTCCTAACTAAAATTCCCTCCTTGAGAACCAAGTGTTTCCTGTTTGAGGATCACTACTCTGTACTCTAAGTTCAAATCCTATCACAGTTAACTCTTCCATTTACCTACTCAGATTGAGCATTATAAAATGTTTACTTATAATATATATTTTGAAGATCAATTAATTTGACTAGATCCACTCTCTCTTATAAAAATTGGCCTTGTAAGGGGACTGCAAAGAATACCCAGTTTACCATTCTTGATAAACATTTCAACAGCAAATGCATGACCCAAATCATGATGGTAACTGAAAAAATAAAAAATAAAAACAGAAGCTACATGAAGAAACTGTTGCCCCCTACCTAACTTCATTAGTTCTACACCAATGGTCATGTATAAAACATGAAAGGTTTTTCTGCTGCACTTGATACTTGGTCAAATGAAATATTCAAATATTCTCACAACAGATTAACAGCTTCTATAGCAAGGATAACACGTTGGCATGTTTAACAATAGTTATGTTTGGTGTATCCAATTATGGTAACAATTACTATTCATTCAAGTACTAATAATTGTTTTTAACTGTAACAAATTAATTGTTTCTCACTTTTTTCTTTTCTTTTTTCCTTCTGTTTCTGTTTTTAGCTGTCATTCCTGGGGGGAATTTAGCCGAGATGTGCATGCAGATCAAGCGAGCCATTGATGCCGAACAGAAGAAAGGAATCTATGTTGCTACCAGTGCTTGTTAAAAAGTTCAACTTCATAAAATTAAATTCCTATTTTTAATTGCTGACCATTCATCTTGCCCCTTATATACTTTTGGATTTACAGGGGATCAAACTTCAATATATTATACAACCATCTTCAGCCTTCATTTCAACAAACATTTATCTTAAAACAATTAAAGAAATATCAATGTATTAGGCCTGTGCACATTTTCCCTCGTCTCCTTCCCATGAATTTGTAATCAGAACATTGTTCACTAATAGATTGTGTATATGTATGTCCCCTTTCAACATTGAAATTTTCGATGCCTTTCATTACATTACCAATCTGTCTAAAAGTGAACAAAAGAGAGAATCTGTTTCCATTTTATTCTCCAGTTGCCTTATCAATCAGAATATACAACACACTATGAAAAGAAACTGTGCAAGAAGGCTTATAGAACTGCTTCTCCCATTTTAAAAATTTTCTTTTCTTTTCTTTTTGGAAGATCAAGGAGTCTGTTTAGAATTTCAAATCTGTTAGTATTATTTGCAAGAAGTTTGTAAATAATACATTTTAAAGTTTTTTTTTTGTTTTTTTTTCTTCCACCAAATTTATGATTTTTTTTTTTTTTACACTTTATGATTTCAACCAAAATTTCAACTGTGATAACTTATAAGATTCTTGCACTTAAAATGTGACAACTTTGAAGTATTTCTGGTTGTAATTTAAAATTCTATTTGTAATCAAAGTTCAGAGGCTGAAATTCTATTCTTTTATCAATATAAATTGTTAAATTTTGATGTCATTTGAAATATTTGCATCTTTATTTTTTTTTTTAGGAAAAAAGGCAAAAATTTTGTACTCATATTGCTTTTATTGAATAGAATTCCAGCTTCCAATTAAAATGTGGTACGGGTTCTTTATGGTAATTAAGTATGTGTGTCTACATATATATATATATATATATATATATATGCGCGTGTATGGAGAAATGTATATATAAAAATAGAAAGTGCATTTGCAAGTTTGAGAAAAACATGCTTAATACAAAACTTTAAGCCAAGACTTCACAGTGAGTTACTTTGTGTTGGTATTCTGTTAAACTTTGACTAGTAGCAACATGAAACTTAAAGTAACTTACTATGGAATCTTTGGTTACCAAGATATTTGAAAAGCCCCAGTTGTCCTTGCTGAAATGATTATGCAAATTCAGAATCATGGGAGCAAATATTTTACATGTTTATTGCCCTTCTTAATGCCATCCAATCAACAAAGAAATGAAATTTACATATTTTTAGTTATGTTGGCTTAAATAAGAAACATGTCTTACCTTGTGTTCAATGTTAATGAAGTTTGTACTCACAAAGAATGTTGCCCAAAACTTGAAGCACACAGCTTTTTGAAAAAGGAAAATGAACAACAGAAAGAATTTTTTTTTTTCATGTGATTGCACCATTTGTTTCACTTTATTTGGTTAGTTTACCAAAATAAAACTTGTCTTTTTTTTTCTTTTTTTTTTTTTCAAGTAATTGTCAGTTTATTTGCTTTGTGGCCAAAAATACATCAGTAAAATTATTTGACTTTCTCAACTATCAATAGCTAAGCAATATTCCTAGCTTGTTTTCACCCTGATTCAGATATAATCTGTAGACCAAGATTGGCATTCTTGATGTTTCATCGTTTAACATTTGCTTTAAAAAAAAAATGAAAAAAAAGGCATGCTTACTTCTTGTATTTGTTACTTTACAGTTTTTTATGTGTTGATGTTATTTCAAGTTTGCAACTTTCATCTTTGAGTTGATTCTATAAAACTCTGTGTTTTGATTGTTTTACTTAAAATTGATTGGTGAAATACTTTCATCTGAGAAAATTTTCTATCTGCTCTAACTGATTTCATTAACTAGAATGGTGTTTTGAGGAAATGCTGGCACATAATTCTTTGAAGTCCAGAAAACTTGCCACATGTTGATGATTAGCAGATGTGAACTGAATGTATTGTAATTAACATCTGGAGAAGAAAGATTTTAGTCTATCACTAACCAATTGGGTTGAGTTTTGAATGAGGGTGGAATGGTTAATGAAATGCTTTTTAAATATCAAAGTAAAAAATTATTATAAATAAATTATATTTTTGAATAGATATTAAGTGTTATTTGAGAATTTTTTTAAGGTTAAAATTTAGTAGAATTTATTTTACATAAGCATGATATTAGGACATGTTGCCTTTCTGTCAGAATTTTTCCTTGTGAAGAAAATTTCTGAGTAGTTAATATTCTTTGATTTCACAAGTTTTATTCTTAGTCTGAAAAGCTACTTGAAGTTAACAAATCTGTTCAGTTGTTTTTAATGGTCATCTTTATAATACAGTCCCCTGTATTATTGATTTGGATCTTGTCAGTGATTAGTAATGCAAGTTATAAAGAGCACTTCAATTGCAGGCCCTTTCCATAATTTTGTAAAAGTCTTTACTTTAAAGAACTATGTTGTGCTGAAAAGTTCCAATAATGAACATTACTTTCCCAAGATAAAATTCAATATTAGGAGCATTGCAGGCAGTAATACAGTAGAGATTTTACAGTCAGTAGAAGTAGAACTGTGACTAGGATAATGGACTAACAAAATTGCAGGAGCCTTTTACAAAGTCCTGAACAAGTGGGAAAAATTATCTCAATTTCTAAACATCCATTTTTTGTTAATTCAAATGTTAAATTTACTGTTAAATGAAAATATCAAAAAATTTCTTATGCTTAATTTCTTATCTATCAATCAAGCATAAAAAATGAGTATATAGATTTTTTTTTATATATAATTAGAATTGAAGAACTACTTAATATTTTTTTTTTTTTTAGATTTAACTTGTTTATCAACATGTGTGCTCATACACACACAACTGGTACTAGTTTTTTTTTTCTTTTGTCTTTAATTGGATTGGTCTGGTGGAAGCTGTTGTACCCTTGACATTTGCAGACCCTTTTTATCTTAGCATAATTTATACAAATAGAAATTGTTGTACAGTAATGGCTGATTTCATAAGACAAGCTGTTAATCCTAGCTAGAAGTATGTCAGATACTTTGTTCCTCCTAATCACACTCATTGAATTGTGAAATATCAAATGTAACCAAGTAAAATTATCTTATGAGCTGAGAAACATATGCACAGTTTGTTAGTGAATTGCATTAAAAGACTTCTTCATTTTGCTAACTCAACCCACTTTTATAGAACTCTTCACTTTACTGAATCCACAAGATTAAAGTGTCAAGCTCACTTTCCCTATGGACACTTCATGTATATTTAATGTATAAAGGCATGTTCAATCACTTTGTGGTTGATCATGGACTTAGACTTATAATGTGGGCAGTCCTCTGTTGATAAAACTTTTTCCAAAATTTGCTTGTTTTATCAAAACTTTCTTTAACTCTTTGGCATTTAAACCAGCCATATCTGGCCCAGCTATTCCGTTTTATATTCAAACCGACTAGATCTGGCCTCTCACACCTACCCTACATTCTAAAAATAAGCTGTCATATCATCAAAATCTTGAAGCTACAGATAATGTATGATTAATTCAAAACAAATATATAAAGAAGCATTACATTTGACAGAATAATCTGAGTGCTAATGGGTTAATACTTTTTTTTTCTGAAAGAGAAGACCATGCCCAAGTCTTTGCAAAGCCTCAAAGATTAATAAGATTGATGCTGTTGATCTTCGACTAAACCCTTAGAAGTTAACATGTGCAGGGAGAGAAATCCAGAGAGTGACACTCTGGGAAAGAAAGGACTGGATATAGTGGTTAGTGAGGAACCTAGTGGGTGGATATTATATGGGTGAAGAGGTACAGAGAGATAAAGGGTTTGGGTGTGCCTGAGTAGAGGTGTCATAAGACCAGCCATCTCCATGGGGTAGTGGTCCCTGTGGTACTAGTTGAAAAGGCAGTGGAAAATGATCTGTACATCCATGGGCCAGAGATTGGGAGTATTTGTAAGTAATTTTAAAGCATTAACATTTTTGTATTTTTATATTCAGAGATACACATATATTGCTTGTGTGTGTATGTATACATCTAAGAGCAACCATATAAGGTCGTACTTATATTTTACATATATATTTTATATATATATGCATATTTTTATATATATGTATATTTAATATATATGTGTGTGTGTGTGTATATATATATATATATATATATATATATATATATATATTACCTGAGATTTAGGGGAGAATACAAATAGAATACTAATAGAAATTGAACTTCAGCAACACAAATAAACCTGCTCCAAATGACAGCGAAAGCATATGATTCAGAGACCTGATTCACTCAGATCATATCTTCCTATTGCTTTTCACATTACTGTGATAAATGTGATAAAGATACTGCATAGTTAAGACTTAAATACTGACTTGGAAATCTGAAAAGTTAGCAGCCTTTTAATCATTGGGCTGAAGTATTAATTTTAATGATTTAAATGTTTCTCTTATTTTCCTTACTCTTACAATTTGAAACACTATTTGAGTTTCAGGAAGGTCATAAGGCAAACAGCACTGTTTGTTTCAATACATGATTTCACATCAAGAATCTTGCAAACCAAATGCTAAAACCATTTGAGTCAATTCCTTAAAAAGTTAAAGAATACTGCTGATAAAAAAAAAAGCAGTTGCAAACAAAAATATTTGGTTCACACAAGTTGAGCTGTTTTGTTGCAACAAATTACCATTGATTCCTTGAGATTTAGCCCATCTGTCACATTTTCATCCAACCCTTATTTGAAATTCCACTGCTGAAGTATTATTACATTTTTTGCCCTTCAATTTACTCAAATATGTATAACTTTTGAAATATATTTAAGTGGCATAACCAGCCTTACATGTATATTATTACTATGGCACACTGTTGCTGTTTACTTTGAAAGATATGATCAAGTGGTTTCTCATTGTCCTCTCCAAGTAGTCATGAGAATTGTGGTGGACATTACTCATAGAATGGAAGTGAAATAGCTTCTCTTGACCAGGTTCTAGGTTTCGTCTGCTGGAGGCATATCTTCAGCACTACAGTACTTACTTTAACTTTTTACCCTTTATAATATAATAGTATTTCTTTTCTGAAGGTATAGGACCTGAAATTGATTTTAAAGATATGGAATTAAATGTTTTTGATGCCTTTTCCAAAGAAAGTAATACTGTAAATGAAGTGAAACCATTCTCACAGAAAATTGGATTCAGAACATGGTTTCAAGAACTTTACTTACAAGTAGTGATTATTATGAAGATGATTGATTTATTAGTAAAGATTCCATTCTTGAAAATTGCTGAAATCTTTTATTGTGATAGCTTAATCAGTTTTTTTTTAATGATGTGAGAACGAACCAATATTTTGAAGAAGGTTTGAAAGTAAAACAATACAATAGAATCTGAAGTAACCAATGGTGGTCTGCATTGACAAATAGTTAAAGCTAAATGGTTACAAAGTGAGAATAAGTTAGTTGGCTTTGGGGAAGGGACCAGGTTTGACATTTCAGGTAGGACCTTCAAGTTGAAGATTTGGTTGTGTAATTTATAGGATGTGTAAGGTTAAGCAGTCTCTTTTGCAACAACAAACATCTGCTGTACATTGTTGAAAGTTACAAAGCAACTATCGAAGAAGTATCCAGCATGTAATAGTGTATGCACATGTAAGAGGGAGTGATTGATTGTTTTACATGATCAGCAAGGGTTATTATTTCATTTAGTGTTTTCTTTTTGCTAAACAAAGATTTTCATAAATTTTCTACTGATGAGAATCAGAAAAATACTGTCTTAAACTGCACTGCATATGCTAAAACAATATGCATTATCATTCTGCTTAAAATTCCTTGACTCTGTGTGTGTATTACATGGTCCTAGTACAGGCTGAGCTATAAGACATATAGGCCACCACCCAAACCTGCAGATGGTTAACTCAGTGCTAGAGCAGATGTATTTTGTTTTGAGTCTGGCAGCACCACAATATGTTTGGTAAAATAACCTACTTACAAAGTAGGAAGAGCTTTTGTTTATCATCATTGTTTTAACATCCACTTTTCCATACTTGCATGGGTCAGGCAGAATTCTCTGAAGCAGATTTTCTATGGCCAGATGCTTTCTTGTCATCAGCCTCCAACTGTTTCCAAGCACAGTTATATTTTGCTTTAACCAGGCATCTTTTGAGGTAAGATTGGAAATAAATGACATCACTTCTATGATGGTGATACGCATTCACATCTATGACATAATGTATGTGTGTGTGTATGTATATATATATATATATATATATATATATATATATATATAAAACAGATTTCATTAATTTTCTGCCAAATCCACTCACATGACACTGGTCAACTCAAAGCTGTAGGAGAAGACACTTGCCTTACCTAGAATGCCATACAGTGTGAGTGAATCCTGAAGCTATATGGCTGGGAAGCAAACTTCTTAACCACACACCTATTCCAGCACCTATTTGTGTGTGTTTGAAACAGGTATAGTTGGGTGTTTAAGATCTTCACTTCACAATAAAGTGCTTTCAGATTAATCCTACTGCATGACACCTTGGATTGACCAAATCTATGTGCATAAAATTTGGTAAATGGAAACTGTGCAAAAACCAGTCCTGCGTGTGTGATCTCTGTGTGTCATTGACCATATTTAGACATCATTGGCATTTGTTTATACTCCATATAGACACTATACTGCTTCTTTGTGGTTTGACATGGAAAAACTAGTGGAATAAATGATCTTACTTGAAAATAAATAAAGGTCGGTGTCAGAAAAGGAATCTGGCCTTACAGCCTTCCAAAATTTTATCTGATCGATGCTAACATGGAAAAAATAGACTTACAAAACAATGATTATATACAGCCACACACATGCACTTAAGCATGTTAATTTAACATTATATTACATAATATAATCTAACAGTATATTATATAATATAAATTAACATTATATTATATAATATAATTTAACATTATATTATCTTCATGTTAGAAATATTGCTGTCAACAAAACCTACTTCCAACCTTAAACTAAAGATACAAAGACACCCTACTCATAATTTTTTTGCTCTTATTTTTATTAGATGAAATCGTAAAATTACAGCCGGAAAAGTTGAGTTTTTTTTGTTATCCCTCTTTCTTCAGAGGAGGATGATCTTCATTCAAGTCCATGTTGGGTTGTTGGTGCACTTGAAGGTGGCTAATGAGTCCAATTTGGGTTCTTTGTGCACTCGAAGGTGACCAATGAGTCCAATCTGGGCTTTGAAGGATCTTCTGAATCCAACCTTAAACTAGAAATACAAAGATACCATACTCGTAATTTTTTTTTTTAATATTATTATGATTATTATTAGATGAAACCTTTAAAATTACTGCTGGAAAAGTTGATTGGGTATTGGGCTGTTAATTAATCTTGAATTACAGTTTCAATCCTTCCAGTGGACTTCCACACAGTTCCTAGTTTCACTAACAAGGCTTGGATCAATCTATACAGTGAGACTGAACCTTGTACCTCTTGATTGCAAAACAAACTTCTTAACCGTTTAGCCATATTTTACTTGTGCCTAGCTTGCAGTAATAAACTCAAAAATAAGTGCTGACCTTGACCTTGATTCATGGCTGAAGCTCTTATGTTGTGACTTTGTCAATGTCATTTCTGTCACTTCCATGGCTCAGTGATTAATTCAATAATTTTATTGATATTGAGTGAGAATAGACTTTGTATGGTAGAAAAGAGAAAATAACCATCTGTACACTTGTGCCTGTGTTGTAATAAGATAGCAGCAAACAAACAAGGGATGACTTAACATTTTATTTGAATCTCTTTAACTAATACAAAAAAAAAAAAATTCAATGCCTCATATCACTTTAAGGTCACTGGGACACTGATAATTTCATTTTCATGCTGTAAATCAAAGAAAGATATTTTTGAGTAGCCTTTTTTTTTTTACCACTTTCTTTGTCTAGGTTCATTTGAGGATTTTAGCTCAACAAAAGCTGGTGAAACATAATTAGAATATAACAAAATTTTAGAATATACGACTTTTATATTTAAAAATTATGGAATGTATAACTTTTATATATAAAAATTATATAATATGTAACATTCATATATGAAAATTATAGAATGTATATAATAAAACATTCATGGACTGGCCTGCTATTTATAAAGTAATAACTTGTATTCCCTGATATCCAGTTAGGTCTAAATGGACAATATTATTGAGAATGAAACATCTTTTTCACTGACTGCAATGCATATAGTAGATTAAAAAATATAAATCTTTCAATTGGTAGACTAGTAAATCCCAATGAACGTGTGTGTGTATGTATATATATATATGACATGAGATGTTGAAATTCATGCTGTCATTTTAGAATTGTAACAAACATGAAAGAAAATGCATTAAGTATAATATTTAAAGAATAAATGTACTGAAGGAACTTTTATTTTTAGTAATTGTACCCTATCAAATAATCTTCATTTACCCCCAGATCCCTCTTCATCCTTTTTAACTACTCAAGCTTTTGTTACAGATGCAGGCATGGCTGTGTAGTCAAGAAGTTCACTTCCTAGCCATACGGTTTCTAGTTCAGTCTCACTGTGCAACACTTTTGGCAAGTGTCTTCTACTATGGCCCTTCTGTGTAGATTTGGAAGAGGGAAACTGAAAGAAGACTACCACATATATGTGTGTGTTTGTGTTTATGATGTATGAAAGTTGCAAAATACAGGCAATGTTGTTGATGTCAGTTCTTTTGTCAACAAATTCACTTCCTTTTTGCCTTTGAAACCAGGTCAGATCACTTGTAAAACAGGTAAGTAGCAAGCAGAAGGGCATTCAACTGTAAAATGGAGCCTCAATATCATACTCATCTAACCCATGCAAGCATGAAAAAAAAGAAAGGCATAAAATGAACAATAGTATTATTTATTTTTTATGAATTTTAGTACTTTCTATTATTTGAATAATACATCCAAATGTTTCTTGCTGTTTGTAGTACATCTTACAGTGTATATTACCAAAAATATAGGTGTAGGTACAACTTCTCTTTCCTAGAACCTTTCCTTCCAGAACCATTCAGGATTACAGATTTTTACATATCACACTCTAAATTAAGTAAATATTAAATTTGCTTAATTAAATTAAATACAAGCACCTGTACATTAGTATAAACGATACTAATTTATACTGTACTAGGCAAGATTCCTGCTAACTAGTCTGGCAGCTGCAGGAAGTTGAAGTTCCTGCTGATAAATTAGGACTACAAGAGGTTGCAGACCATCAGTGCCTAGAAAGTTGGTGTTGTATATTTTGTATTATTAAATTGTATATAATAGAGGTAAATATTAACCAATATCATTACTTTCCCTATAATTGATTAATGAGCATTAACTAATGTTCACTACTTTTCCTATAACTCTTTGTTCCAAGATATTTGAATTGTTTTTTTTTTCTGGTTTTTTTTTTTACCTTTATTTATTCACCACTCACCTCAGTCAGGTCTCAGCTCCTTTTGTTTCTTTTCATTTTGTATCAATTTTGAGGTATTTCGTTAGGAGCTGGCTACTGAGTACTGAGATTACTTCTCACCTGGGTTTAACATCAATTAACTCATTACTTGCATAACTTTTGATATATAGATAATTAGTACAACGAAATTGTACAGTATAATTCACATTGTACAATTTTTTGTAACTGTTCTGTTTTTCAGTTCTGGGGAGGATACATTGTTGGTTGATGAGTTACATCTGTATACATGATCATATGCATCAGTATAAACTTACCATGTTTGTGTTTTGGTTTCACATTGTTACAGTTGTCCCCTTGTCAATGTTAGTCTCCACTTAAAATATTTATTCTGGATATTGAAGAACACATTTTTTGCTCTTGATTAGACATTCTTTTTTTATCAATTTACCTCTGAAAAAGAGGTAAATTTTCAAGTTTTTTATTACTTGCTTCAATATTTTTTTACACATTTCAGAATTTTATTTGTTCAATGTTTTCAGTTTATATTCTGATTTGCTGATTTCAATTTTTTTTTTTTTTTTTTTAAATTTCATGTTTAGAAACAGCTCTAATTGTCAAGTTTCTCAATTGGAAAACACTATTATTTTGATCAAGTGATCAGATATTTGGGTCACAATGTTTAATTGATAGATTTAAGAAAATCAAACGATTCTGTTAAATAAAGTAGAATTATTAGTAATATTAGTAGATTGTTAACTTATCTAGCAAACCTTAGCATTTAAAAATTTTTTCCTGATTATCTTCATACAGGTTTGCATTAGCTAGCAACTCTAGAATGTGTCTCTGGTACAACCACCCTTTTAGATGTGAGCTATATTTTAATGCAAGTTTAGTAGTTGTTGAGGTTTGAAATATATTGAGATATATTCTGACAAAGAAATTTGAACATTTAATATTTAGTCTGTCTGTGTGTAGATTGTAGGGTCTCTTTGAGAAGTTATCTGATGTGCTTTAGCATCATTGTGCATTCATTAAACATTCAGGTACATTCATATTAAACTTGCTTCTTAGGCCACTATATCTATTCTCACTTTTCCACTTAGTCTCTAGATGCATTCTTTGATATATTCTATGTTAAGCATTTGTTTTCTATAATTAAATGTCATTTATATACTTTAAGCGTATTGGCTACTTCAAATGAAAATACAACTGTCTTATCTTCTCAATAAATGTATTTCCTGGGTTACATGCATAACTATGTGATTAAGAAGTTTGCTTCACAACCACATAGTTCCAGATTCAATTTCACTATGCATCATCTTGGGCAAATGTCTTCTAACATAACCTCGGACTGGTCATTGCCTTCTAAATGAAATTTAATTGGTGGAAACCATATGAGAGCCCGTCATTTATATACAAACGGCTATGTGTGTGTATATGTATATTTATGACTATGTCTGTTTTTATTGTTAACCAATGTCAAGTTACACCCTTTTATGATTGTTGAAGATCAATAAAATAAGTAATTGGGTTGATATGCTCAACAAAAATGCCTTGAGGGTTTCTATAAATATTGGATTGCATGGCTGCAGTCCAGTGATTGAAGCCAGCAGCCATAGTAGAATACATTCTTATATTACTGTCAGTATTAGTTCCATTTATGTTTTCCTTTAAAATATGTTTGTGCAGTATGATTTCTTAATGAAAGAGATTACAGCAGCCAATAATGTTAAATGGGAAAACGTTTCAGTAGCCAATCAATCAAGGTCACAGATTCAGAATATTGTGTGTCTTAGATAATGCAGTAGAAGCTGAGCTGCTTTAAAATCCCCCACAGTGTAAGAATTTTCAGAACCTATGGTAACATGATAAGATATGTGTGTGAGTGTGTATGTAATATATGTGTGTGTGTGTGTGTGTGTGTGTGTATATATATATATATATATATATATATATATATATATATATATATATATATATATAGGATACATGATATAAGCAGCAATGAAAATGTGTATTTCTGGTTTTGTAAATTGTATTTTAACAAAACTATTTTTTAAAAATATTATTTAACAGTGAAATTTTCTGTCTACATGCTTACTAGACAGGAATAATGCCATAATTTCAAAGTAACCTGTAAACATAAGCTGGAGCAATTAAAAAACAAAATAACAATAAAGAATTTTCTAATTTTAAAGATTGTGCAAAAAGAGTTTTACATGAATACATGGAGTATTTTAAAATCTTTTCATATTGAGAACATCCAAACTGTTATACATGCCTAGCACGATTGCTAACTCATGTTTGTAGTCACATATCCATTTTTAGTTATTCTTTTGAATAATTGTATTTTTTCTTTCTAAAAATTGCCTATGCTCTATTCCAAAGAGTATGGGAATTGCTGGCTATGCTGAAAAGTAAGACCCATGAATGATTTTGTCCAGTGTCTCTGATCAAACATTTCAATTTTACTATTCCAATTCAACAATCATAGCCTTCTCATTGTTTACTGGAGTATAACCTAGTTGTAATTGTATTTATGACATCCCAAATGCTGTGACTTGTACTTCTCTCTACATTACAGAAATTCTTTAAATCACAATGACATACAACTTATTCTTCCTTTCCTTATATTCTATGCTTGAAATTCAAATAAATAAAAAGATAAAAGACTGCATTTTTCCCATCTGTTAGCAATTCACTTTCATCATTTCATTTAATGTCTATGTTTGCATGGCCTGACACCCTTCCTCTTGCCAACTCACACGAAAACAAAGTAATAATCTCCTCCTTAGCAAGCACGTGTTCACAGAAGACTAAAAATGAACATCATTCTTATGATAGTTATACTCATTTACAGCCATCAAATGATGTCAAGGCAAGGGTACACACACACCCACACACTTCAAGAAGCAGCAGGTTCAAGACAGCCTCTTCTTCGGTGTGTTGTGACAAACGTGTTTGAGAACAATCTTAGGATAGTAGTTCTTTCTGGCAGAGCTTGGGTAGAAGGCTTGTGTGGATACAACTGTTAAGTTTTGCTGGTTCCAGTGACCTTATGTTTGGAGGGATTGTTGCCAATTGCATCTCAAGGTAAAAGCAACCTTTATTTGTGCTTTACAACTATAATATGGGTTTCTTTCAGTTTCCATCTACCAAATCCACTCACAAGGTTTTGGTCAGCCCAAGACTATAGCCCAAGGTGCTGCACAGGAGACTAAACTTGAGACCACACAGTTGGGATGCAAGCTTCTTAACCACACAACTATACCTGTCTATAAACTTTGGCAGCTTGAAAATAGAAAACTAGATCTGGATAAATCTGTCTACATTTTATTTCTCTTCTCCAGATATAATATAAGGAAGAAACAGACATTATATGCCTTCATCTTGATTCAGGTACTATCAATAACCTGAAGAGTGATTGATATAAAATTTACCAACAACACAGTACCAATAATGGGATATGCATCAACCTGTAAACTGGCACCCTAGTATCACAATCAGTTGTGATATCTAAGTAGCATTTAACTTATAAAATTAATCTTTCAACTATTGACATCTATGAGGCAGTTGATAATTATTCTTTTCTATGGTACATAAATTCAGTCATTCAAAGTTGAGTTGGAGCAGTTTCAAATAATCCGAATTATAAAGAAGCGCATCATATGAATTAAACTAGACAGTTTGAATCATGTGATATGCTTTCTCCATCATATATTAATCCTTTTGAAACCAGCCCACCTAAGACTGAAACTACTACGATACAAATTCTCTATTTTAAAGTAATCTAAATGAAGACCTTTTTGCAAAATGTTGTTCCAGACATAAATAACAATGACAAAGTTACTTCAATAAATTTTTCATTATTTTCAAAATTAATTGAAATGAAGGCAGTATTCAACAGAAATACAAAAGGGTTAAAGTTGAAGCCACTAAAATAATTCTAGAAAGATCTAGGAAACATTAGAAAGGCAGAAAACATTAAAGTATCAGTGATTGAGAGACCTTAAGATATATATATATATATATATATATATTTGTCCCTTGATATTTTAAGTTCAAATCTTGTCAAGGTCACTTTTACTTATCATTTATCTGTAGTTTTTGATCAGATAAAGTTAAATCTAGTTGTAAATAATTAGGCTTGTGGTTAGTGAAAAAACACCATTAATAATAAATAGGACTGGTTCATCAAAGTTGCTTGAAAAATCTTGTTTGCATTTTAAAGTTATATATAGTTTAATATATTATTGCAAAAAATGTTTTACGGGTAAAACTCTCTACTAACTGAAATATAATTGTGCTTTATTCTAAACCACTCATATCTCATGCAAATTTTCAAATGTGGACCAGCCGTTTATTTTTCACTTTAACCATTAATACTTTGCTATATTAGTTACACTTTTCCTACATTTATCTTCAATATCCTCCTCGAGTTTCAGATTATTTCATAGATTAGTTATTTTTTATAGGTCAACACACCTGTTTAAAAATAGACACATTAAGAAAGCAATATATAATAAAGATTTTTTTTTTGTAAATTTAAAATATTCCAGACTATCTTTTCTAATGTGGTTTACCAATTTTATTTGATGACATTAAATAAAAGAAGGTTTGTCAAGCTAATGTGAAATTTAGAATTATTTGTTTTATGTATTTTCACAAAACAAAATTAGTGTTGGAAGAAAAATGATGTCAAGGCAAGGGTACACAAATGATGTCAAGGCAAGGGTACACACACACCCACACACTTCAAGAAGCAGCAGGTTCAAGACAGCCTCTTCTTCGGTGTGTTGTGACAAACGTGTTTGAGAACAATCTTAGGATAGTAGTTCTTTCTGGCAGAGCTTGGGTAGAAGGCTTGTGTGGATACAACTGTTAAGTTTTGCTGGTTCCAGTGACCTTATGTTTGGAGGGATTGTTGCCAATTGCATCTCAAGGTAAAAGCAACCTTTATTTGACATCATGTTTGTTTCTATAACTGAGATAAAGGTGTGATAAATCACAACAGTATCATTGTCTGAATCCTAACATGAAGTTTATTTTACTTAAAATAATGTTTTTGGTTTAGACACAAAGCCAACAAGAGGAATGCGTTAGTCAATAGCATTAACCCCAGTACTTAACTGGTACTTTATCAATTATGAAAGGATAAAAGGCAAAGTTGACCTCATCAGGAGTTGAACTCAGAACATAAAGTACTGGAAAATTGCTGCTAAGCATTTTTCCACTGTGCTAACTATTCTGCCAGGTTATGCTCTGGTACACTACAAGTCATTGGAACAAGGTTACAAGAAGAGTCAGGAAGTAGACATATAAGTAAAGAAAAATGGCAATGAAAGCCGAAAGTGCATGCACAGTACACAATAAAACACGAGACAAGAAAATAAACAGTAAAAGAGCCAATTGAGGTAAAAGTGCACAAGCATGTTGGGAGTAGCGTTTTGCAAAGCAAGAAATTTTCGAAGGATGTGATGTCCTGACAGCAAATAACCAACATTGATAATTTATTTCATGCTTTGACAATTTTGAACATGAAAAATGATTCCAAAAGTCATGGGTGCTCTGCTGTTTTTATTTGCTTTGGTTATTGCCAGATATCTTTCCTGTTGCCAATCCTTACTTGTTTCCAAGTAAGGTAATATTTCCCCATGTTTTTCATGGAAGTCTGGAAACAAGCAATGCTTGTTTGACAATGATATTCATTTACAACTATCACATGATGTCAAGACAAGGATGCACACACACAATAGGCTTCTTTCAGTTTCCATCTACCAAATCCATTCACGAGGCTTTGGTCAACTGAGGTTATATAGAAGACACTTGCCCTAGGTGATATGCAGTGGGACTGAACCTGAAACCACATGGCTGGGAAGCAAGCTTCTTAACCAAACAGCCATGCTGCATTGATCTTGATTAGGAAACAATTAATCAAGGTAAATTCAGATTATTTTGTTTACTTATTCTACTTGCTTTGGGGAATAATAGATAAAACATGTCTGGGAAGGTTAGAATAAGGAAGTAATAAAATGTGATGACACAGGATTGAAGGAAGTGAAACTGGTAGTGAAGCTGCAGGAAGTGCAAGGTCTAGCAAGTTTTGTCATTGTATTTAGAAGGGGAGTTGCTGGCCTTGTAATATAGAATTAAATAAGGAAGACCTACTAGATGCAAAGTGAAATGGAAAAGGTACTGGGGTTGAAAGTCTATAGTGAGCTTGAAGGGTTTAAATAGACTTAAGAGTAAGTGAATGTGTTTGCTATTGAAATCAGAAGTTTGGTGGGGTTGGCTTGATTTACTATAGAAGGGTTGGAAAATATAGTCATTTGGGTTCACAACTGGCTTCCCTTGTGGCATTTCAGTAGGGCTGTACAGTTGCTGGACATAGAGACAATGGCCATAAACTATTTAGTGAGTAGGACTGGGGTGTCAGTGAACAAAATAAAGCTCGTGGCTATAGTGGTATCAGGTGTAATGAGGTAACAAGCTTTGATTAGTGAGGAACCAACAAGAGCAAAGAGAACAACTACAAATATTCAAGGAGCAGTGCTTTAGATACCAAAGACGGCATGTGGTCATGGATTGTAAAAGTTCTGGTCAGAATTGATTTGCTACTGATGTGACCAAGCTGGTCATATTGCAAGCTATTGTCAGGGAAGAGATGACAAGGGCCTGCTGTGCTGGTAGCTGTCCCATCAACCAAGAGAGGTGCTCTTACATTCATTATTCACAATGGAAGTTCAAGTGAAAGGAGTGAGACCTCATTGACATAGGCTGCATGAACACTTTAGTGGTTGGTAGATAGCTGGGTTGAGATGGGTAGCACAATGGCAGTAACTGGCTGGCAGGTTAGGCATGAGGATACCCAAACTTTAGAGTTGACAGTATGTGGAAATTGATTGAAGGGCAAGATGATCATGATCAATTACAAGGGTGAACTGAAAAGTTCATAAGCTGACTATGAAGTAGTGCAACCCTTCTTATTAATAACTTCATTGTTTCCTTTCAAGTAAACTTACATCTGACTCTTCAAAAGTAACTAGTAGCAACTTCTGTTGAAAATTGAGAAAAATTTGGCATCATGGTGTTATTAAGTACCTGCAAAAAAAGGGTTTAGTCCCCAAGGACATGGTTGCTACATTATGGGGATGATGCTCCAGCTTTTTCAACAGTTCAAAAGTGTGCAGCTGAATTTAGGAGTGGAAGGGAGAGTCTTGAAGATGATCCAAAGTCTGGACATCCAACAACTGCCATTTCTAATAAAAACATTCAGCCTATGTCCACTCACCCACCCACCTACAATCAATTCCAGTGATTTTCAGTCAACCACAAACTTTACAATTAATATAGGATTTCTGCTGCTGTCATGACCATTTCATTCACCATAAGTGACCCCTTTCATTTTATCCAATATTGTCTTGAGGATTGCGATCATGATATTTGGCACAGAGTTCAGTACAAACCCCATGCTAGTCAGACAGTCTTAACTTTGTATTTCTGTACTTGATACTTCCATAATTTCTCAGCTACACACAGCTGTAGGTAAGCCATTGTCTGTTAATAATTGTAGTGCCCACTCTCAATATTTATCTGTGACTTCATTGTCTACATGACATTTCACATGGCTCATTCAGTTCCCACCAACAGGATTTTGTCTTTCATTGACTGAATGATGGGGAGAAAGTGGAGAATGGCAACAGTCCACCCTCAACTTCTTCCTTCACATTAGAATACTTTCTTCAGCCCATCTTTCTACTTCTCTCTCAAAATTGACTCTTGCCCACCTTTAAAAAATACTTATTGAAGCTTACCTTATTTGTTAACACAAGAAGCTTTCCCTTCCAGAACCATTAGAATGTCTATTGTTTGCTGTCAAACTTGGCAGAGACATTCTTGTTCTCAATCACAGAAAAAATATTTCCTTACTCAGAGTTCATTTCTACAGTTTCATAGATCCTGCTTTTTGCACATGGTATATCATACCCTTCCATCTTTACTAACCATAACATTTATTAGCTGGTCAATCACATCCATACACATCACTCCATCAACAAATTGACACTGTACAAGAGTTGGTTGAATAGTTCATAGGCTGAGTAAGATACTTTCATGGAATGTAACCATATGAGGTTTATTTTTCAACATTGTCCCCTTTGCAACCCACACACTTCTTCCATCAGTGTTGTAGAGTTTGGATCCCGTTGACGTAGAAGCTTTCATCCTGTTGGTCAAGAAAGTCATCAACAACAGATATGATGTCATCATGACTGCAATACTGGTTCACGGCCAAGTGATTTTTCTTATTGGGGAAAAGATGATAGTTTGATGAAGCCAAATCAGATTAGGGAGGCTGCTCAACCAGTTCAAAGTCACAGTCATGCACAGAAGCCATTGAAACTAAGGACCTGTGTGCTGGAGCATTGCCCTGCTGAAATAAGACCCCTTTCATCAGTTTTCCTGGGCAATTGGTCTTGATAGCCTTTCATATCTGCCTCAGTAAGTTGGTACAGTACTCTCTGTTGATGGTGTGGCCCTTTTGAAGATAGCCAATAAACAATGCCTTTTGCACCCCAAAAAGCTGAGGCCATCACCTTCCCTGCTGATGAGGTGACCTTGCCTTCTTTGGAGCAGGTGAGGAGGGGTGTTTCCACTGCATGGATTATCTCTTTGTTTCTGGCTCAAAGTGATGAAGCTAACACTCATCCTAGCTTTGGAAACATTCAAGGAAACCAGGTGGATCTGCTTGAAACAATGTCAGATTTCCCCATGTTGTAATCAGCCTGGTATGCTTTGATCAGGCGTCAGAAGACATGACACCCACCAAGCAGAAACCTTCATCAGGCCAAATTCATTGAGCAGAATATTCTCAACTCTTTCCCAGGATATGCTTATAACATTGACTATTTGATTTACAGTCACTCTCCATGCGGTGAACATAATGACTGTTTTCATCAGAGATGGCAGCTGCTGGATGTCCAGACCTTGGATCATCTTCAAGACTCTCCCTTCCACTCCTAAATTCAGCTGTAGAAAGATAAGACAGGTATGCTGGTATTTTGAAGGAAATGAAATTCCAGATCTGAAATCCAATTTGAGTTAACAGAACAGTTCTCTGTGTGTAGCTGACAGGCTGCCATATTGTTGAATGACTGAAAACTGCATATAGCTATATGAAGAGGAGACCTAACAGTGAACAGGAGATATATGAAACAAAGACATTGTGGAAAATATGAGGAAACTGGTATGTGGCTAAGTTGAAGAAGTGAGTTATATGGTGTGGTACTTGTAGTACAGCAATGGGACTGTAGTTTAGAGAAAAGTGGTGTTGAGATGAGAATACAGATTCACTTAAGATGAAAGAAAAATTATTGCAATGACATCAGTGTATTGAATACTTTGTCAATGGGTGTAAGTTTGACCCTGAAGTGATGGTTGCATGATATTGAAATCTGTACTGATTTGGCTTCAGGGTTTGGATGGGTGATAATTAGTGAAAAGAAAAGTTTGAACAAAAGGAGATGTGGAGATACTTATTAATTGATGTCTGGAACTTCTGAGAAAGTTGACTACCGAATTTAACCTGAAGTAGTGAGAGGAATATAACATGTTTTTATTTGGGCAAGGAAAACCTAGTTGGAGGTGCCAGAGGATTTACAGAGGTGAATGGCCATAGTGTGCTATTTGAAGAACCAGGGGCTGAAGAGAATAAATAAAATGCACCATATGGAGGTGATAGGACTTTATTTTTAAGCCGAAAAGTTAACCCTGATGTCATTAGGAAGAGTTTTTAAGAAGTTTGGTGAATAGTTGTGACAGGTTACTTAATACCAAGTATACCTGAGGCAAGAGGGATTTGAGTGGAAGCCAATTGGAAGTGATTGACAGTTGATATGATGCATTATCAGCAAAGGTTGTATCTCTCTATGATTGATTGTGGATCTTGGAGATTCGACTATATGGAAGGAGATTAAGATGAAGTCTATGGTTGAGGTTTTAAAGGTTGTGGATGAATATTTTTTCTAGAGAGACCCAGTGGATGAAATACTGATAAACAACAGTACCATATCTCATTCTGAATTGCTGAAGTACCGGACAAGGAAAATGTCGAACATTTCTTCAGTTTCATGCAGACCAAGTGGGAATGGAATCATAGAAAGACACCATCAAATAATCAAGACCATGACTTCTAAACAAAGTACCAGTGGGAACTGGGAAGGAAGAAGGATCTGCATGTGTCCAGATTGGAAATGAGGTTTGGGTGAAGTGACTTGAAAGGCAGTGTGATAAAGTCTAATTGGTGGAATAACATTTCTGTTGATGAAATGTTGTGTCACATAATGTTGTCAGTTCATTGGATGATTAAGCCAACTTCATGGTGTAATTAAGGTTGCAGAAAAAGTAATGTCTAGTTCAGTGAACAAGTGATTATGAAATACTGGGAAGGTTAGAATAAGGCTAGATTTTTTCAGTTGTAGATAAATGTACCTAGAAATGAAGGTCATTGTTGAGGGGTTTTTTCTGGTTATTTAAATTTTGTTTTTAGTTTACTGTTGCATGAAGTAATCTTTAGATCAAGTGGGTATGTGATATTATGGACTGAGGTGGATGTGAGCAGACTCAATGCTTGTGCATAGAGCTGAGAAAATGAAAGTGCAGGAATTTGATGGACAAATAACATCTCTGGTAGCCATTGGAACTCAAATCTTTCAGCTTGCTCCCTGTAACTTCTTTAAATGCATTTTGATACAACTTGGTATAGGAAGCCATTAACCAAGGTAAGGCCAGGTTATTTTTCCATTCACCAATTCCAACTCAATATTTTAAAGTTTTTAAGGCAGCGAACTGGCAGAAACACTAGCACTCTGGGTGAAATGCTTAGCGAGATTTCATTTGTCTTTACATTCTGAGTTCAGATTTCGCCAAGGTTGACTTTGCCTTTCATCTTTTGGGGGGTCAATAAATTAAGTACCAGTTGCATACTGGGGTCGATCTAATCAACTGTCCCCCTCCCCAAAAATGTTGGGCCTTGTGCTTAGAGTAGAAAAGAATATTTTAAAGTTTTAAAAGAAATTATAATTTTTTTCCAATTGTTTCAATATTTCACTTAGGCATTGCAAGACTAATAGCCTTGTATAAACTCGAAAACTAGATTTATTCAGTTATTTATTAATAATTAAGTCTAGCTAGATAGCTCAGCATTTATTTAAATTAATAAGGGATTGGTGTTACTAAACTTACAAACATAGAAAAACTCACTGAGTGACTATTTTGTGTTCCTAATATAATTTCTGTTTTTCATTTATGTATCCAAATCACTTCTTACTGAAGCATTGTACAATACTAATAGTATGTACACCCTTCCTCAAAAGCAGTTAACATAGTAACCAGTAGAAACTTTAGTTACTACAGGATCTTTTATTCATAACCAGACTTTGTGCTGTATAAACATGCATACAATAGATACTGAGAAGATGTAAACTTAACATTGCTGAATAAAGCTGCACATTGTTTCATAAAATAAATGTCATATGATAAAATAATATGTCATGTTTATACAACACACATTCAACAGAGAGTTTCTAATAGTTTCTGAATGCATGTTTCTGATGAAATATGTGTACTTGGTGTCTAGAACATTATATTCGTGTCTTTAAATAGATAGCTATATGCATGTAATAGACTATATATAATCCTTGTACTTTAGAGAACTTTAATGTTTTTGTTGTTTTTTTATATAAAAATCATAAGCATACATATTTTGTTCTTAGAACATTCAGAATACTCAGATTTTTATTTGAAATATATTCATCAGATCAAAGCATGATAATACATTTCAAATATTTCTTATAAGATGAATTTCAGAATCTCGTTCCTTAACATCAAAATTAATTGGTTGAAATTTGCTAAAATTTTTATAATGTTTACCAAAGATTCTATGGTACAGCAGCAACAGCATTTCTACGCAACTTTTTTATACAGTTAAATGGTAGGCATACTTTTCCATCTTAGCTTAAGTTTTGCTTGTTGGATTTGACAATTAATTTTTTTTCTCTCACTACACACCTTTTATTTTGCAAGAACTTTAGTCTGTCTGTTATAGATATTTTTTAGTTTATTAACCCCTTTCAGTATCAACCTCTGATCACAATGTTGACTGCATAAATCATTTGTCTTGACTTTACAGGAATTTTTCATTTTCCACATTTCAATAATAGTAATAATCACAAGGCCTGAAATTTTGGGGGGCAAGAAGTCAACTACATCAACTCCAGTACTCAAATGATACTTGTTTCATTGACCCCCAACAGAATGAAAAGCAAAGTCAACCTCAGCAGAATTTGAACTCAGAACATAAAGCCAGAAGATATGCCACTTAGCATTTTTCCAATATGCTAATGATTCTGTCAATGTGTTTCCGTAATAATGATAATTATAAAAATTCTTTCTAATTTTAGCACAAATGCTACTGCTGCTGCTGCTGCTGCTGCTGCTGCTGATGATGATGATCATCATCATCATCATCGTTTAACGTCCGCTTTCCATGCTAGCATGGGTTGGACGATTTGACTGAGGACTGGTGAAACCGGATGGCAACACCAGGCTCCAATCTAATTTGGCACAGTTTCTACAGCTGGATGCCCTTCCTAACGCCAACCACTCAGAGAGTGTAGTGGGTGCTTTTACGTGTCACCCGCACGAAGGCCAATCAGGTGGTACTGGCAACGGCCACGCTCAAAATGGTATCTTTTATGTGCCACCCGCACAAGAGCCAGTCCAGGGGCACTGGCAACGATCTCGCTCGAAAATCCTATGAAGGCCAGTCAGGCGGCAACGCCCACACTCAAAATGGTGCATCTTATGTGCCACCCGCACAAGAGCCAGTCCAGGGGCACTGGCAACGATCTCACTTGGCTTGCCGGGTCTTCTCACGCACAGCACATTTCCAAAGGTCTCGGTCAGTAGTCATCGCCTCGGAGATGGTGGTGGTAACAACAATGATGATAATAATGATTTCAAATTTTGGAACAATTTTGAGGCACTTTCTTTTAACCTTGAAAGGAAGAAAGGGAAAGTTAAAATCAGTAGGATTTGAACTCAGAATGTAAAGAGCCAGAAGAAATGCCATAATGATTCTACCTCACCACTCTAAAGAATGGTAATAATAATAACTAGCAGGACCCATGGAAATTCCATGGTATAAGTCAGCAATTTGAAAACATTATGTCATTAAACACAAGCAAGGAATTGCTAAAAATTCTTTTGATGTCCTGCCATTTAATAAGGCAAGATATATACCTCCTTGTAATACATTTGACAGATATGATGTGCTTTATAGTTTAAAGAAATAAAAGACAAATTAAAAAGATAAAACTTATATATATTGATTAAATGTTTATTATTTACAATTTTGTCAAATGTGTGTCCCTATACCTTATTTATTATCAGAGACTAGGACAGCCCTACAGGGAACTGAACTCATTCCAAAATGAAATGGTTGGAGTCATTTGGAGCCAGCTTCATGCAAGGTATTAGGAAGCATGTTCCTTCTAGTGCACATGTTGTTGAACGTACATGTTGAACGTACATGTAGGACATTATTTTTTGAAAAATAATCCTTTTCATTCTTTCTCTTTTTAGCTAATGTTGTCTATCGTTGTTCATATTTTACGAACAAATGTTTTGATTGAGCAGATGATAATTAATTGCATTACAGCAAACACGTTGAAGGTAATTTAAAAAATAAAAATATGTAAAAAAGTACACTGTTCACTGTCCAACCACCAACAAGGCTCAGTTTGAGTTCTTTACTAATAGACAATATTTTCATTTCACTTCGCTTCAGCGATCTATCTGTTTGTGTATCTATTAATAAATCTTTCTATTTGCATAATTTTTTAATGTATTAGCAGGCTCACCTACCTACGTACCTGCCTGTCTGTCTAAGTAACTATCATATCTACTTTCCCTTTTGCTGATGAGTGTATCTATTCACTTTCATAATACCAATAAGCATTTAAACCTCACAAAAAAAAAAAAAAAATTGAAAAACAAGATTGCCTCAACATGGCCATAGCGTTTGGTCTGAACATGTAAAAGATAAAAATGTAACTTTCACAGCTATTTGCTAAGTTTATTTCACATTAATTTAACTAGGTACAGGCGTGGTTGTGTGGTAAGAAGCTTGCTTCCCAACTGCTTTGTTTCAAGTTCAGTCCCACTATGTAACACCTTCAGCAAGTGTCTTCTACTATAGCCTCAGATTGATCAAAGCTTTGTGAGTGGATTTGGTAGATGGAAACTGAAAGAAGCCCATGTATATATCTATGTGTGTGTCTTTCTGTCTGTGTTTGTCTCCCATCACTACTTGACAACCAGTGTTGGTGTGTTTGCATCCCCATAACTTAGCAGTTCAACAATAGAATAAGTACCAGGCTTTAAAAAAGTGCTGGGTTTGAATCATTTGACTAAAATTCTTCAAGGTTGTACCCCAGCATGGCTGCAGTCTAATGACTAAAACAAGTAAAAGATAAAAGATATCTATCAATGTATCTTTTAAAGCATAAATTTATAGATCTTCATGACATTGCTCAGTTATGTAGTGCTCCAGCATGGCCAGTCAAAATGACTGAAACAAGTAAAAGAATAAAAGAATTTCAGTCTGTCTCTCTTTCTCTTTCTCTTTCTCTCTTTCGTATTTAATACTGATTCAACTATTCCCTTTTCATTCTTGTTTCTGTCATTCTTTCTTTTCTCCCCATTCTCTCTCTCTGTTTCTTCATTCAAGTTATAATTTCTTATGATGGTGTAAGCATAATACACAGAAATGACAGGAACAAGCAGAATGATATAATGATTTCAAATTTTAGCACAAGGCCAGCAGTTTTAGGATAAGTCGATTAGATCCACTCCAGTACTTGACTAGCACTTGTTATTGATCACAAAAGAAAGAGAAGTTGATCTCAGTGACATGAAGAACTGAAAGAAATACAGCTAGTCTCTAACATGCTAACAATTCTACCAGCTTGATGCTTTAACCCTTTAGCATTCAGATTATTTCTGTCAAATGCTTGTCTATTCACATTGTTTTGAATTAATCAGCTATTATTTGTAGCTAAGAGATTTTGATGATGTGATTGTTTTATTTGTAGAATGACATTGTAGGGTAAATGTGAAAGATCAAATCCGTCCTATTTGAACACAAAACAGGGAGAATATTTTGGCCAGATATTGCTGGTTTAAATGCTAAAGGATTAATAATAAATTTTTCTATTTGCACAAAGCCTAAAATTTTGGGAGAAGGGGCTCTTCAGTTACATTGATCTTAGTCATGTACTTTCATTATTTAGGACTAAGTGGTTAGGGTATTTGGTTCACAATTTTAAGGTTGTGAGTTCAATTCCTGGTAACACATTGTCTCTTTGAGCAAGACATTTTATTTTTAGGTTGCTCCAGTCCACTCAGTTGGGAAATGTATTGGTAATTCAAAAGGCCATCCTTGTCACATTCTGTGTCACACTCAATCTCCCTGAGAACTATGTTAAGTGTACACGTGTCTGTGGAGTGCTCAGCCACTTGCACATTCATTTCCCAAGCAGGCTGTTCCATTGATCAGATCAACTGAAACATTTATTGTCATAACCGACAATGTGCCATTAGTGCTCAACTAGTACTTATCTTATTGACCTTGAAAGGATAAAAGGCAAAGCTGACCTTGGTAACTCTTGAACTCAGAATGTAAAAAGCTGAAAGAAATGCAGCTAAGCATTTTATCCAATGCACTAATAATCATGCTAGCTTGCCTTCTTAATAACAATAATAGTTCTTTCTACTATAGGCACGAGGCCTGAAATTTTGAGAAAGGGAATAGTCAATTACATTGACCTCAGTTCTTGACTGGTACTTACGTTGATGTAATTTGAACTTGGGACATATCGAGAAGAAATGCTACTAAGAATTTTGTATAATGTGCTAACAATTCTGCTAGCTCACCAAAATAATTTTTTCTAACATAGGCACATGGTCTGGGATTTTGAGAGAAGAGTGAGATGATTACACTGACTCCGGTGCTCAACTGGAACTTATATTATTGACCCCCCCCCCCCACACACACACAAAAAAAAAATGTTGAAAGGCAACCTTGGTGGAACTTGAATTCAGAAATTAAAAGGCTGGTAGAAAGGCAACTAAGCATTTTCTGCAACATGCTAATGATTATGCCAATTTGCCACCTTACTACTACTAATAATAATCCTTTCTACTAGAATTTTGCCTGGTGTAGTAACGATTCTGCCAGCTCACTGCCTTAATAATAATAAGTTCTTTCAAATTTTAGCACAAGGCCAGTAATTTTAGGAATGGGATAAGCTAATTTCATCAGCCTTGGTACTTGACTGGTACTATTTTAGCAATCCTAAAAGGATAAAATGCAAAGTCAACAGGATTTGAACTCAGAACATAAAGGGCAAGAAGAAATGCAACTAAGTATTTTGTCCGATACATTAACGATTCTGCCAACTCACTGCATTAATAATAATAAAAATGATGACGATGATGATGATGAATAAGATATAATATTACTTGTTTCATTCTTTCATGTTATTGTATCTTTAACATTTATGAATTTGTGCCATTCACTATAACTTCTGTAACATTTACAAAATAGACATAAAATTAATTCCTCCTTTATCTCTTTGTCTTTCACATGTTGTCTCATGTGATTTGTTTAGTGATAAGATTAATTCACTTTTTTATTTTATGTCTGAAGTATTTGCTTTTTGGGTTCTTTCATTTTTTTATTTTACAATTCTTATTAAAAGGATATCCTGTTGGGAAAGGAGGGCAGAAACAGAAGAGTGTCAAATTAAATGCCTTGCAGTATATCTGTTTGATAATAGCCAATACAAATGTTGGCAAAAGTACACTTCCAAAGTTACCCATTGTATGACGGATAATACTCTAGTATAGTTTATATTCTGAATTGAAATCCTGCCAGTGATAACCTAGCCGCCATGCTTTTATTCAAAAATAATAACTAGGCATATAGTGTAACTAAATCAGTCAACATCACTACTTTCCTGCAAATGAATGACAAAAGTGAATGTAAAGAATCAGCCTTTGAGCAGTGCAACAGTGCTAATATTAATACTATTATTAAGTATCACTATAGAGTACCATAGAAGGGAGACAAGCACAGGAGTTAAATAATGCCACCAGACACCAGTCAGTTTTTCCACCCAAAACTCAAAAAATAAGGAAAGAACAAGCTATAAAGTCTCCAGTAGTTACAATGAAACCAAGAGCATAAATAGGCACAGTGTAAATACCACCAACAGCAAATATATGGAAAATTCCAATGCTAAGGACATGAATTACAGTAGTAATCGATTTAACAACAACCAGTTAGGGCCAAATAATAAAAGAGAAAATGACAGAACAAAAACCAAAAATAGGAGGAAAAAAGAGGATAACAAGCATAACGATGCACCAAACAATAAACGTACATGTAGGGACTAAACACAATGTCCTTTGCAGAACCTATGTATGTGTCGGAATGTGATATGCAAAGTGAACACAAGAAGCCCATACGTCTATATAGGAGCATCAGCTGATTTCAAAAAATTAATATCAAAATCACATTGCCAGTTTCAATGGGGTTGATAAGAGGTATTCAACATCCTCAGCTGACCTTATGTGGAAATTAAAAGAGGACGGGATAAAATATACCTTGAATTGGTCAATAATAAAGTATGCACATCTATATGATGCCCTCTCTTGAAAGTGCAGGTTATGTTCAGAGGAACCACTATGCATATTGTTGAGTGATGAAGGGGTTATTAACAAATTTTCAGAAAGAATAATAAGATGCAGACACAAGCTGAAATCACATTTTCACAATATAATAGAGGTAATTAAGTAATTAATTAAGGATTATGTAGAATAATAGTCAGCTAACCAAATCTCTCCTCTAGTGGAAATACACCAGTATAAATGTTATATGTACTGTGTATTTACTTTCAGAACCTAATGTGTTGTATGAAGTTGATATTGTAGCTAATTGTATGCAAATTTATATGTATTTAAGCATGTCACCATATACTATTTAGTAAACGATGAACAGGTGATCAGTGGATGCTCCACAAGACAGAATGTACACAAAATTAGACTGAAGTTTGTATATTTTTCACAATAGAGGTTATTAACTGTTTAGTCAATGAATGCATATATATTGACCATGTACTTATTGTTTGAGCTTAATGTTACTATATTATTGAAACTGTATCTCACTGTATGCAAACTCCCATGTATCTGTGCATACAACTACACACAACAACTGATAGGCTACCAGTTGTTTGAATGAATATGTGTGTATGTTGATATGCAATATATAGCCATGGGTGGATGAACATATATATTTGTATGTGTAACTAAAATATTCATATAAATGCATACTGATGTGTATAATATGTGTATGAGTGCGTATACTTATGAGTGTATATGTGAGTGTATGCCTGTGTGTCTATATGTGTGTGTGTGTCTGCATGGATGACTGTGAGTGCCTGCATGTGTGTGTCTGTATGAACATATATATAAACAGAGTTTGTGTGTATACATGTATATCTGTTGATGTAGGCATGCATATGTGTGTCCATGTATGTGTGTCTATGTGCATACACACACACAAAGACATATATATAGGGGATGCATATTTGTTTATGTATGTGAATATATGAAAATGAGTGCAGGCATCTATTTATATGTGAATGATGCTTGTGTGTCTGTGCATGAGTGTCCACATGTGGGTTGGTGGTTCTGAGCGATGGGGAGTGGATATGGAATCATCTGTCTGCATGGTTGCTTGTGTTTGTAAAGATGGATGCAGGAGTCCTTCAGCCTGTATGTGTGCATGCCAACCAATGTGTATGCTTGTGTGTGTGTGTGTGTGTGTGTGTGTGTGTGTGTGTGTGTGTGTGTGTGTGTACATGCATGTGTATGATTTGGTATCTGTGGATTTATGGGCCGGTTGATGTTTGATCATAAATCAACCCAATTGACTAGATAGTGGTCGCAAGCTGAGAGCATCTGCTGCCTGGACAGAGTGAGTGTTTGAATGCAGGAATTCGCTGGTCGATGGTGTCTCTGTCTGCTGGAGGTAAGGAAGGGTGAATATGTTTTTGTATGTGTATGTATGGGCGTGTGTATGTATATTTATATATATTTTTACCTCATAAAATACAATAGTTGCCTAAGGTCAATTTGGATGCCAATTGTGCCTTTTTTTTTATCTCAAACATAGCTGATTTATTATTTTATGATTTTATTTAATGTATCTCTTTATCAGTGTAAAGCATAGTATTTGATTCACTGGTTTATTGCATATTTATTTTATATATGATTCTTTGTAAGTAGGTTTATGACCGATATGAGAACTGTTCTTCATTCTAAATCATGCCTTCTTCTGCATGCCAATAGCTACAGGTAAATACCAAAATGTATTCTAATCTAAATAAGCAAAACGAAGATTACAGAATGAAGCACCTTTTGACAAGTCACCCAATAAGGCACATCTGCATACATCTGCACCAGATGATGAACCACGACTATTTGTACAGAATTTTGACTGATGCTTGATAAGTTGAACTAACTGTCGTGATTAATGAACAACCTTGTAAATTCCATTTTATTTCTCTTTCTCTCATATGTTAGAAATTCAACAGACATGAAGAAATTTCTGCAGTAAATCCAGTGGCACATATATCCATACTGTTGAGAACATGAGGTAGCTGAATGTTGAGTGAATGTCTTCAAATAGCATACTAAGAGGTGTATATCCATATATATATAAATGTATATATATATATATATATATATATATATATATATATATATATATATATAATTAATTCAATAATAGGATAAAATCTTTTACAAGAATTTTATCAAGAAGCTAGCGTGAAAAAACTCATAAGGGAAAAAAAACCCATCATTTTTTATTCCCAAGAATATATTTATTTATTTATATTCATATAAGGGCATTACTACAGAATAATGCCACACACTAGACTTCCATAATAAACACTATATATATTAGGTTGGCAACTAAGTTCCCACCATTTTTCTAAATTTAAATTTTTTAAAAGGTTTAATAAAAAATAACAACTAATTAATCAATAATGTATTCACCCTTGTTGTTTACAACTTCTTCCCAACGTTCAACAAGACTTTCAATACCTTGTTGGTAGAAATCACCTGATTTCGACTCGAAAAATTGATCCAACCAAGCTCTCAATTCTGCATCAGTATTGAACGAAACTCCATGCATAGCATTTGAAAAAGATTGAATGCGGTGGAAATCCATTGGTACCAAATCAGGAGAGTACGGCAGGTGTGGCAGCACTTCCCAGCCATGCACTTGAATGACTTCTTTGGTCATATTGGCGATATGAGGGCAGGTGTTGTCGTGCAGCAGAAGAACTCCATGCTGATGATTAGGTCTTTTCTCTTGAATAGCCATGTTGATTCATTCCATCTGTTGAACATAGAGTTCCACGTTGACCATTTAGTTCCGTTCAAGCTGTTCGTAATGGATAATCCCTTCCTGGTCCCACCATATGCACAACATCGTTTTACACAGATGAAGATCTTGTTTCATGTGCAGTGTTGCTTGTTTACCAGGGCTAAGCCATTCCTTACACAGCTTCATATTGATGAACAGGTACCATTTTTCATTGCCAGTAATGGTTCAGTAAAGAAATCGTTGCATGTGTCCATGAGTTGAGCAGTAACGAGCAAGCAAACCAGTGAAGATTGTGGCTCGTTGATTTTTGTTGTTGTCACTTAAAGCATGCAGAACCCATGCTCCATACTTCTGAACCTTTCCCATCGAGTGAAGTTGCTTCTCTATAGCAGTGTGGAAGCATTCCATTTTCTCTGCCGGTTTCCTTGTTGTTTGACAAGAATTTTCATGCAAAAGTTGATTTAATCACTCTTCATCGAACTCAACTGGACAGCCAGAACAAGGTGCGTCTTTGAGGTCAAAGTTTCCATTTTTGAACTTGGCATACCAATCACAAGTGGTTCTTTCAGCTATGGCACCCTCTCCATACACAGCACAACTGTTGCAAGCAGCTTTTGTGGCCTTAGAACCTTGATTAAAAGCAAAAAGACAGAGGTGTCGAAAATGCTCGTTTTTCTTGACATTCCATTTTAATGATCTGAAAATAAACAAAAATTAATTAAAATTAACTAGAAAAAATATATATATATATTCCAAAATGATACAAAAATAGAATTCTCGAAAAAAATAAGATTCCAAAATTTAAAAACACAAGAAATTCCCAAATTTTTTTAAATGGTGGGAACTTAGTTGTCAACCCAATATATATCCAAATATATATATATATATATATATATATATATATATATATATATATATATATATATATATATATATATATATATATATATATATATATATATATATATATATAAATATATATATACAAATATATATATCTATATATATATATATCCAAATATATCTATAGATATATATATCCAAATATATATCTATAGATATATATATCCAAATATATATCTATAAATATATATATCCAAATATATATCTATATATCTATATATATAAAAATGAGAATGTGTGTCTGTCTGTCTGTCTGTCTGTGTGTGTGTGTGTGTTTCCCTAAAACTCGAGAACTACACAACCAATTTCATTCAAATTTTACACGTGCCTTACTTAGGGTCCCGGTTGTGTTTTAGTCAAAAAAAATGTTTAACTTCTTGCATAGTTCGAGCCCACAGCAACATAATATCTCCTCCACTATTTAAGTATTACGTGTCAAAAGTGAAACAAAAACACTCATGTCAAATACTTTCACTTTAAAAATGAAACTATTCCACTAACTGAAACAATCACATTTCGATACTATAATGACAGATACTTTCACTTTAATGGTTTCAGAGAGAGATGTATATGTATACATATACATGTATATGTACACGTATATGTACACGTATATGTATAGATATATATAGATATAGATCTATATGCATACATGTATATGTATACATATGTGTAGATGTATATATAGATGTACATGTAATATGTACACATATATACACATATATACATGCATACAGATATCTATACATATATACACTCACACACACACACACACATACACACAAACGCACACATTAGTCATTTGTTTTTTTTTTATCCAAAACTACGTAAAAAGTATTGAATGGATCTTTATGAAATTTAGAAATTATATTCAATGCATAACGGTCATAACCACCATGAAAATTCATATATTTTTGATGTTGATGGAATTTTAACCATACAGATTACACACAAATAAAGTAATATTTCTAAAATTTCTTCTTAGAAGTCACCCGAACATAACTGATGAGCATTATTTGTAATTCAACGGTACAACAGTGTAAGACTATCTTTTCAGATATACTTACATTGTGATTTCTGCAATGTGGTGCATAGATTGTCAAGAAAATGAGACACATCTTTGCCTCCACTTTTTATTATCACTGGGTCACACATAGTCCCCAGTTGGTAACATTGATTTCAAGGCCTTCCCAGATGAGTGACTGGTTGTTCTAAGACATTTATTGATTGTAAATTTTTTCTGCAGTTACCTATCGGTATAGTGGTCATTTGCAAACTCCAGAGGCGACACTTTCATTTCCCGTTACTCCAAACGTCACACGTTCTTATTTCAATTGGGTCATGCCCTTCCAGTTGCTATAGATCCGTAATGCATCTTACAGCTGTGCCTGTCACCTGTATGGTGAGGAATCCTACATTGGGGAGTAATAACGACTACGCTCGGGTAGCCGACTGATTATCGTGATCATTCGTCTTTTGGTTTCCTGTAGCTTTACTCTCTTTTACAAACCCAGTGAACATATATATATTTCCTATTTCAAAGAAATTCAAACAATACATATTAGACCCAAGTTAAAAAGATTCCTAACAATTCAACTTCTCTGCTTGACATTAACACCCCCACCCCCAATAGGGGCCTTAACTTCTACATTTTTCAGCTCCAAGAGCTCCATTCTTCATGAGCAAAATCCTTTTTACACGGTCGATAACACTAGAATTTTTGAATATGCGCATAAATATCAGATATATAAAGATGAGAATATGTGTCTGTGTGAATCCATAAAACTCGAGAACTACACAACCAATGTCATTTGAAATTAACACATGCCTTACTTAGGGTCCATGTAGTGTCTTAGGCCAAAACAATTTTTAACTTCTTGCATAGTTCGAGCCCACACCAATAGCATATCTCCTCCACTATTTCAGTATTATGTGTCAAAAGTGAAACTGTAATGTCAGATACTTTCACTTTCACACTGAAACTATTCCACTATTTCAGTATTACATTTCAAAAGTGAAACAATAACATGTCGCTACTGTAATTTCATATACCTTCACTTTAATACTTTCAATTTCATACTGAAACTATTAATGTGAAACTATACTCTCACATATATACAGGTATACTATAAGACCAAAGTTAAAAACATTCCCCAAAATTCAACTTCTATGGTTGACATTAACACACCCACCCCCAATAGGGGCCTTCATTCCCAAATTTTAGAGCTCCATGAGCTCCATTTTTCAGGAGCAAAATCCTTTTTACAGGTTCCAGAAGACTGAAATTTTGGAATATGTGCATAAAGATTAATAGTATGGGATACATGTCTCATGATTAGAATTTTTTTAGGGTGTGTAAAGAGGGAAAGAACCCTCATGTGCAATTTTGATGAAATTTGAATCATATCTATTCCAGTTCCTTACAGGAAATATAAGAGAAAAGTCTCATCATTCAATTGCATGTAACACGGGCAACGCCGGGTATCTCTGCTAGTATATCTATAAATATATATATCCAAATATATATCTATATCTATATCTATAAATATATATATCCAAATATATCTCTATATATACCTATAAATATATATATGCAAATATATATCTATAAATATATATATCCAAATATATATATCTATAATATCTCTATATATATAAAAATGACAATGTGTGTCTGTCTGTCTGTGTGAATCCCTAAAACTCGAGAACTATACAACCAATTTCATTCAAATTTTACACATGCCTTTGTTTTAGTCAAAAAAAAATTTTAACTTCTTGCATAGCTCAAGCCCACAGCAACATCATATCTCCTCCACTATTTAAGTATTACGTGTCAAAAGTGAAACAAAAACACTTATGTCAAATACTTTCACTTTAAAAATGAAACTATTCCACTAACTGAAACAATCACATTTCGATACTGTAACGACAGATACTTTCACTTTAATGGTTTCATTTTCATACTGAATCTACTACAGTGAAATTATACTCTCATATATATACAGGCATACATACATATATACATACATATATACATACATACATGCATACATATATCTGCACAAATGTATCTATATACATGTATATATATATATATATATATATATATATATATATATATATATATATATATATATATATATATATATATATATATATCCATATATATATATATATATATATATATATATATATATATATATATATATATATATATATATATATATATATATATATATATATATATATATATATATATATATATATATATATATCTCCATTCCTTAAATTCTTAAATATACTCAAATACCCAAAATTTCAAGGAGTTCCTGCCTTAAAAACAGGAACTAAACCACAGTTATTTTGTGTTCTTTGCTACATTGGTTTCTATTAACCCATTATTCTATCAGAAGAATTTTTATTCATTAAGATAGAAGAAATACACATAATTATATATATATATATATATATATATAGAGAGAGAGAGAGAGAGAGAGAGAGAGATGTATATATATATACATGTATACATATAGATGTATATAGACACGTATATGTTTAGATATCTATATTGATATAGATCTATATACATACATGTACATGTATACATATGTGTAGATGTATATATATAGATGTACATGTAATATGTACACATATGTACATATATATACATGCATACAGATATCTATACATATATACACCCATACACACACACATACACATGCACACAAACACACACATTAGTCATTTGTTTTTAAATCCAAAACTATGTCAAAAGTATTGAATGGATCTTTATGACATTTGGAAATTATATTCTATGCATAATGGCCATAACCCCCATGAAAATTCATATATTTTTGATTTTGATGAAATTTCAACCATACATATTACACACAAATAAAGTAATATTTCTAAAATTTCTTCTTCCTAGAGGCTACAAAGACCCCTTCATGGGGACTTCACACCCACAATTTAGTCATTTTTCCTAAACAAAGACGAATACAGTTGTACTATTGGAAGCTATAGGGTCACCTGAACATAACAGATGAGCATTATTTGTAATTCAACGGTACAACAGTGTAAGACTATCCTTTCAGATATACTTACATTGTGATTTCTGCAATGTGGTGCATAAATTGTCAAGTAAATGAGACGCATCTTTGCCTCCACTAATTCACTTGCAAAGTGTTGAGTAAAAATATTTCGTTGCAGACCTCCTTTGAGTCTTTTTATTATCACTAGGTCACACATAGTCCCCAGGTGGTAACATTGATTTCAAGGCCTTCCCAGATGAGTGACTGGTTGTTCTAAGACATTTATTGACTGTAAATTTTTTCTGCCATTACCTATCGATATAGTGGTCATTTGCAAACTCCAGAGGTGACACTTTCATTTCCCTTTACTTCAAACGTCACACATTGTTATTTCAATTGAGTCATGCCCTTCCAATTGCTATAGATCCGTAATGCATCTTACAGCTGTGCCTATCACCTGTATGGTGAGGAATCCTACATTGGGGAGTAGTAACGACTAGGCTAGGGTAGCTGACTGATTATCGTAATCATTCGTCTTTTGGTTTCCTGTAGCTTTGCTCTCTTTTACAAACCCAGTGAACATACATATATTTCCTATTTCAAAGAAATTCAAACAATACATATTAGACCCAAGTTAAAAAGATTCCCAACAATTCAACTTCTCTGGTTGACATTAACACACCCACCCCCAATAGGGGCCTTAACGCCCACATTTGTCAGCTCCATGAGCTCCATTTTTCAGGAGCAAAATCCTTTTTACACGGTCCATAACACTGGAATTTTGGAATGTGTGCATAAATATCAGATATATAAAAATGAGAATGTGTGTCTGTGTGAATCCCTAAAATTCGAGAACTACACAACCAATTTCATTCCAAATTAACACATGCCTTACTTAGGGTCCATGTAGTGTCCATCGTAGTCAAAACACCATCAAACATTCAGACTGAAGAGAATGAGAAGATCGTGATGGAAAACATCCAGAATACAGCTAATACAATACACCAGAGCATCAAGGTAACAATAGATTACCCAACAAGACATCTAAACATGAGACTCCCAGTACTTGACACAGAACTTTGGCTAGAAACAATTAATGACAAAGTTCAAATCCTCCACTCACATTATATGAAACCTATATCTTCAAAGTCTGTTATCCATAAGAATTCGGCTCTATCACACAGTGTGAAAATCAATATATTAATAGCCGATTTAGTTAGAATAATGAAAAACATATCCCCCCTGTGCAGTCCATGGGAGGGGCAAAAACATATTCAAGACTTCATGCATCGCATGCAGTTTTCGGGATACAGCCAGAAAGATAGAATCCGGGTATACAGAGGAGCTAACAAGAAATTTGAGGAGATTGTTGTCAAAGATACAAATGGAACACAACCTAGATACCGTAACAAACAGTGGAATAGACTACAAAGGATTAGTGACAAAACAAACAAAAAGACCACGTGGTACAATACCGACAAGTTCCAGGGAGTAATGTTTGTGGACGCCACGCCACACGGAGAACTGGCCCGCAGATTTTGAAAAATCCTCAAAAGTACCAAGTTGAGGATAAATGTTATAGAAAAACCAGGGAGATCAATTAGATCAATAATATGTAAAACATATCCCTTCAGAAGAACAAGGTGTGTTGAGGAGAGTTGCATTGTGTGCAAAAATAGTCCTGGTGCCAACTGCAAAGCCAGAAATGTAGTCTACAAAATAAGCTGTATGGATGGTGAGTGTAAAAATAGAAACACGACATACATAGGTGAAACGGCAAGAAGTTTGGCTGAGCGTGTAAACGGACATTGGAGGGACTATAATAATCAAAAACAAACCTCGGTGCTCTACCAGCATGCCAAAGAACAACATGATGGTGTACTGGACAGAATTAGCATAGAAACCCTATCTATAGCTCCTGAATTCAATACTGACATTATTTCATGATTTTTGTATAAAATAATTACATATTGGTTAAACTAATATTGTTATCTATATAACTATACTGATACTCTATTCAGACTAAAAGAAAAAAACCTATTTGACCCATATACCTAGGGTTTTAATTCCTCAACATTTTGATAGTAGTAAAATGACCTGGTACTACTCTGACCAGGGAAACCTTTATAATCTAATACATTTATAGCCTTGTCCATGCATACTGCTTACACCTTCCCTTTCCTTAGAAGTAATTGTCCCTTATGCTATCACCACTATATAAGAAACAATAAAATCAGAGACAGTTAGAACATTTGTCTAGAATCAATTACTAGCCTGATAGACTCGGCTATGTCAAGATGGATTCATGTATTCTTCCTCCCACTTGGATTTTTATGTATTCTTTCTCCCACTTGGATTTGAAATGTTGCCACAATTATAATATGTCTATTCTACTGTAATTTTCTGCATTTTTCGTGCAGCTGAAGATTGCTCTTCATATTGCATTTAATGTAATGCTCACATTACTTAAATAAATGGAGTAGCATGAAACGTGCATACTGCAATCATCTTTGACATCTGTGTTGCTTATTTTGATTTTTTTATATATATATATATATATATATATATAGATAGATTACAGATATATATACCTGTGTATGTATACAGATATATATATATATATATATATATATATATATATATATATATATATATATACATACATATATATATACATATATATATATATATATATATACCTGTATATATATACAGATATATATATCTGTGTAATTATACAGATATATATACATATATATATAAGAGACAAGGTGTATGTATGCCGCTATACATCATCATCATCATCATCATCGTTTAACGTCCGCTTTCCATGCTAGCATGGGTTGGACGAATTGACTGAGGACTGGTGAAACCGGATGGCTACACCAGGTTTCAATCTGATTTGGCAGAGTTTCTACAGCTGGATGCCCTTCCTAACGCCAACCACTCTGAGAGTGTAGTGGGTGCTTTTACGTGCCACCCGCATGAGACCAGTCAGGCAGTACTGGCAATGGCAACGCTCAAATGGTGTATTTTATGTGCCACCCACACAAGAGCCAGTCCAGGGGCACTGGCAACGATCTCGCTCGAAAGTCCACCCGATTTCGCTTTCGCTTGCTCCAATAAGTCTTCGCAAGCTGAGTTTCATGTCCAATGGAGACGACGTTGACAAATAATACAGAATGGGACAAGAACGCAAAACATCCAGACAGTTAAGTGATACAAGAAAGGGACAAAACATCCAGATAGATGATACAAAGAAAACACGGACAGGTCAATCGGAGTTTTCTTTCTTCAGTCGAGATCCAGATTATCCTTGCAATTTCGGCTGGTTATTCTCGATATTGCTCCAATCTGGCCAGCCCCAAGAAAAAACTAAGCTAAGAGCATTAGATTCCTTGGAAGAAAGCAGCGAATGTATACAAAAACAAGGACCTGTACTTATATATATATAACGCGAGAGAGTTAGGGGTTGAGGATTCAACCCACTAAGAGATAGTATCTATCCAATATGCTGCTGGGACGGTACCCAATTATTGTTACACTAGTGTTATACCAAGTGCAATAAATGGGAGCGGGTAAAGGGGGGGTTACCCTAAATTTGTATATCAATTAGAAAATGGAGGATCGTTGGGTTCAGCATATTATCCTCCATTTTCTAATTGATATCATCATCATCATCATCATCTTCATTTCACGTCCGCTTTCCATGCTAGCATGGGTTGGACGATTTGACTGAGGACTGGTGAAACCAGATGGCTACACCAGGCTTCAATCTGATTTGGCAGAGTTTCTACAGTTGGATGCCCTCCCTAACGCCAACCACTCCGAGAGTGTAGTGGGTGCTTTTACGTGTCACCCGCACGAAGGCCAGTCAGGCGGTACTGGCAACGGCCACGTTCAAAATGGTGCAATTTATGTGCCACCCGCACAAGAGCCAGTCTAGGGGCACCGGTAACGATCTCGCTCGAAAATCCCACGAAGGCCAGCCAGGCGGCCCTGACAGCGGTCACGCTCAAAATGGTGCATTTCATGTGTCACCCGCACAAGAGCCAGTCCAGGGGCACTGGCAACGATCTCGCTCCAAAAATTTTTTTCATGTGTCGCCCGCACATGAGCCAGTCCAGGAGCACTGGCAACGGTCTCGCTCGAAAAATTTTATGTGTCGCCCGCACAAGAGCCAGTCCAGGGGCACTGGCAACGATCTCGATCGAAAATCCCACGAATGCCAGCCAGACGGCACTGGCAACGGCCACGCCTAAAATGGTGCATTTCATGTGTCGCCCGCACATGAGCCAGTCCAGGGGCACCGGCAACGATCTCGCTCGAAAAACCCCATGCGCCACCCGCACATGAGCCAGCCCGGGGACACCGGCAACGATCTCGCTCGAGAATCCTACGACGGCCCCGCACAAGAGCCAGCTCAGGGGCACTGCTAACGATCTCGCTCTAAAAACCCCACGCGTCACCCGCACAAAAGCCAGTCCAGGGTCACTGGCAACGATCTCGCTCGAAAAACTTCATGTGTCGCCCGCACATGAGCCAGTCCAGGGGCACTGGCAACGATCTCGCTCGAAAAATTTCATGTGTCACCCGCACATGAGCCAGTCCGGGGGCACCGGCAACGATCTCGCTCGAGAATCCTACGACGGCCCCGCACAAGAGCCAAGTCCAGGGGCACTGGCAACGATCTCGCTCGAAAAATTTCATGTGTCGCTCGCACATGAGCCAGTCCATGGGCACTGGCAATTTCATGTGTCACCCGCACAAGAGACAGTCCAGGAGCACTGGCAACGATCTCGCTCGAAAAATTTCATGTGTCGCCCGCACATGAGCCAGTCCAGGGGCACCGGCAACGATCTCGATCGAAAATCCCACGAAGGCCAGCCAGGCGGCACTGGCAACGGCCACGCCCAAAATGGTGCATTTCATGTGTCACACGCACATGAGCCAGCCCAGGGGCACCGGCAATGATCCCTCCTGAAGGTCCATACACATGCTGCGGGCACAAGTGCCAGAAAGGTGACGCTGGGCAGAGGTGCCATCACGATTTCGATTTCGCTTGCCTCAATAAGTCTTCGCAACCTGAGTTTCGTGTCTAATGAAGGAGACGGCGTTGGCATGGGTGCCAGTCGTCGAATTTAACTCGATTTCGATTTCACTTGCCTCAACAGGTCTTCGCAAGTGGAGCCTGGTGTCCAATGAAGGAAGGTACGCACAAGTGGACTGGCTGAGGCCACAGATTCATGTCTCACCTGGCTTGCCGGGTCCTCTCACGCACAGCATATTTCCAAAGATCTCGGTCTGAAGTCATCGCCTCGGTGAGGCCCAATGTTCGAAGGTCGTGTCTCACCACCTCATCTCAGGTCTTCCTGGGCCTACCTCTTCCGCAGGTTCCCTCAACTGCTAAGGTGTGGCACTTTTTCACGCAGCTATCCTCATCCATTCTCGCTACATGACCATACCAGCGCAGTCGTCTCTCTTGCACACCACAACTGATGCTTCGTAAGTTCAACTTTTCTCTCAAGGTACTGATACTCTGTCTAGTATGCACACTGACATTACACATCCATCGGAGCAGACTGGCTTCATTCCTTGCGAGCCTACGCATGTCCTCAGCAGTCTCGGCCCATGTTTCACTGCCATGAAGCATGGCTGTTCGCACACATGCGTCATACAGTCTGCCTTTTACTCTGAGAGAGAGACCCTTTGTCGCCAGCAGAGGTAAGAGCTCTCTGTACTTTGCCCAGGCTATTCTAATTCTAGCAGCTACGCTTTCAGCGCACCCACCCCCACTGCTAATTTGGTCACCAAGATAGTTTTTCTCCCTGGAATGTGGCAGAAGTTGTTTTCTGCACATTCACAGTATTTATAGCTCCTGAACATCTGCTACATACAAAAACTAAGTTCCTAGTTAACCTTCCTTTGATATTGCTGCACCTCTTATGTGTCCATAGCTTGCATCTTATAGAGTTACTACCCACTCCTTTTCTACAGATCGAGCAGGGCCATCTACCTGAAGGGGTTTGTGTTTTGTCTGCCTTCCTACTTATTAGGACTTTGGTTTTATCTAGGTTGACTCTAAGGCCCTTCGATTCTAGTCCTTGCTTCCACACCTGAAACTTCTCCTCTAGTTCTGATAGTGACTCAGCAATTAGTGCAAGGTCATCAACATAGAGGAGCTCCCAGGGACATCCTGTCTTGAATTCCTCTGTTATAGCCAGGAGGACTATGATAAATAGGAGGGGCTGAGGACAGAACCTTGGTAGACCCTTACCTCCACCCGGAATTCTTCACTGTACTCATTGCCAACCTTCACCTTACTGACAGCGTCTCTGTACATGGCTCGCACAGCTCTCACTAACCATTCTTCTATCCCTAGTTTCCTCATTGACCACCAGATGAGAGATCGGGGGACCCTGTCAAAGGCTTTCTCCATATCAACGAAAGCCAGATACAGAGGTTTATCCTTGGCTAGGTATTTCTCCTGAAGCTGTCTTACCAGAAATGTAACATCAGTGGTGCTTTTCCCAGGCACGAACCCAAACTGCATCTCATCTAAACTGACTCGCTCCCTAAGCAGTTGAGCTATGACCCTCTCCGTGACTTTCATTACCTGATCTAAAAGCTTGATACCTCTGTAATTATTTGTATCTAAAGCGTCACCTTTACCTTTGTAGCAGTTGACTATGATGCTGCTACACCAGTCATTGGGTATGACTCCTTCCTGTATCACCTGGTTCGTAATACGGGTGACTAGGCTATAGCCGACACTGCCAGATATTTTGAGCATCTCTGCAGTGATTCCTGATGGGCCGGCGGCTTTCCCTGTCTTCATATTCTTAATTGCTTTATCTACCATGGTACTGTCAACTCGGATAGCTGGTCCCTCTATTGGGTCGACATACGGCAGACTCTCTTTCTCCCATTCATTCTCTTTATTAAGCAATCTATCGTAGTGGCTTCTCCAGACCTCTTTCTTTGCAGCCTCATTTAGTGCAAGCGTACCATCATCCATGCGAACACATTCTCTCCTACTACATCACTATTCTCTCTCCTACACTGTCTTGCAACACGAAATACCTCAATTCTTTGGTCCTCACGGCGCAGAACATTGGTAAATCTTTTCTTATCTGCTTCCCCTCTGGTTAAATAAACCTGTCGCCTAGCTTCCCTTCTGGCATATTGGTACAATTCCCTGCTACCACCGTTCTTCCAGTCCTTCCAAGCCTGTTTCTTTTGTCTAATAGCCCTGTCTACCTCCTTGTTCCACCACCACGTTATTTTCGGCCGAGAAGAGACTTTACCCCATCCACAGATCTGGTCGGTGGCTCTCAGCAGGTTGTTCCGCAGAAATCTCCAATTGTCTTCCACGTTGTATGATGCTATATCCCCTTCTATTTCGTCAAAAGCTTCAAGTAACTTGTCTCTAAGTCTCTGTCCATTTGCAGGGTCTTTAAGCTTCCACACCATTCTCCTCCAAGCAGGTCTACTTCTGGGCACCCATTTTGCCTTTATCCCGAAGTCGCTAACTACTAATCTATGTTGTGGGGTACATTCTTCGCCAGGGAAGGTTTTGGCATTTATAAGCCGCCCTCTTTCCGTATTTGTGGCGAGGATGTAGTCGATTTGGCTAGAGTGTCTGCCAGATCGGTAGGTGACTAGCAGGTTTCCTGAAGTTGGTATTGCAGACCATAAGATCGGTTACATCACAGAACTCCAGCAGTCTGGTTCCCTCCTCGTTGCGGGAACCGAAGCCATAGCCTCCATGTATGCCATGGAAGCCTCCAGCATGACGACCGACATGACCATTGAAGTCTCCAGCCACAAAGAGAAGGTCCCTGTCACTCGTCAACGAGGTAGTTTGCAAGAGGGTGTCATAGAATTGGTCTTTCAGCCCATCCGGGAGCCCCGGTTGAGGGGCATAGGCTGAGATGACAGTAGCTAATCTATGATGAAGCACTAGTCTAATCTTAAGTATTCTGTCACATACTCTAACTACCTCGATTACCTTATCAATCCATTTCTCTGCTAGAAGTATTCCTACGCCCCCGACCCCGTCAGTGTTCCCTGCCCAGAAAATCTTGTACCTGTGTTCTTTGCCTGTGAGGAACCTCGCAGAACCTCCTCTCCATCGTACTTCCTGGATGCAG